>NW_021620297.1:398606-426022 GCF_004785775.1 Grammomys surdaster
GGGGGGGGTTTCGAGACAGGGTTTCTCTGTGTAGCCCTGGCTGTCCTGGAACTCACTCTGGAGACCAGGCTGGCCTCGAACTCAGAAATCCGCCTGCCTCTGCCTCCCAAGTGCTGGGATTAAAGGCTTGCGCCACCACCGCCCGGCATGAACAAATCTTAACAGGAATAGATTCTCAGCAAGCCCAAACTGTGATTACGTTAGGTACAAGATTTTCCCTGCCGTTCCTAACAAGCCTGGGTAGCTCGCTACTTATCTCTAAGTCATTTGGGGGCAGCACTGATTTAGCTAAACCTTCCCTTGTGCAGTGCTGTATTTCCTAAGCAAGGTGATTGGTGAATCCAGAGTAAAGGTAACATCACTTACTCTGCTCCTCCTGCGTCACTGTGACTTACTACCCCAGGAAGTAGGTCAGGGTCATGATTCAGGAATTGTGGATGAAAAGCCTAAACACACACACATTCTTTTGTTTGTTTGTTTGATGAGTCAGGGTTTTACTATGTAGCCCTAAAATGGCTTCTTCCCTCAGCTTCTCTAGGTCTGCAATTGTACCACCATGTCCATGTATGTTGTCGTGTCTCCCTCTCTGTCTCTGGTATATGTATGTACGCACGTGGACATGCTGTGCATGTTGACACTGGCACAGTCTTCAATACTTTCTTTACTTTTTTTTTCTTTGTTTGTTTTTGTTTTTTTTCTAGACAGGGTTTCTCTGTGTAGCCCTGGCTGTCCTGGAACTCACCCTGTAGACCAGGCTGGCCTCGAACTCAGAAATCCGCCTGCCTCTGCCTCCCAAGTGCTGGGATTAAAGGCGTGCGCCACCGTCTCCTAGGAACATGGTTACATCATTTATATTTGTGTGTGTTTATGTTCACATGTCTGATGGCACAGGTATGGAGGGCAGAGGACCAGGAGTTGATTCTGTCCTCCTCAGACTCAAATTGTCTGGCTGCCTTGGCAGCAGAACCGTTTACTCTTTTTTTTTTTTTTTTTGGCCAGCACCACATTTAATCATTTTATGTGAGTGTTTTGCTTGCATGTGTGTGCCTGGTGCCCACGGAGGTCAGCAGAGGGTGTTGGATCCCCTGGAACTGGACTCACAGAAGGTTGTGAGCTGCCATGTGGGTGCTGGGAATCGAACCTGGATCCTCTGAAAGAACAGTGGAGTGCTCTTAACTGCTGTCCCATCTCTCCAGCTCTATTTTATTTTTCTATTTTATTTTTGAGACAGAGTCTCTTGCTGAACCTAAAGCTTGCTGCTTTGGCTAGACTGGCAGGCCAGTGAGCCAGTGTCCCCTCATCTGCCTGTCTCTACCCCAGCTCAGGGGTTAAGCTCAGGGCACCTGTTGCCACAGCAAGGACCTGAGCTCGGGTCCTCACGCCTGTACAGCCTGTACTTAGCCCACTGGGCCGTCTCCCGGGTCTACTTTGGTTTTGAAGATAGGGTCTTACTACATAGCTCAGGCTGGCTTAGAACTTAGGGGCTCTTCCCGCCTCTGCTTCCTAATTGCTGTGGCGGATGACAGGCATGCATGGTTTTCTTTTTTTGTTGTTGTTTTTTTTTGTTTTGTTTTGTTTTTGTTTTTTTGTTTTTGTTTTTTCGGGGCAGGGTTTCTCTGTATAGCCCTGGCTGTCCTGGAAGTCACTCTGTAGACCAGGCTGGCCTCGAACTCAGAAATCCGCCTGCCTCTGCCTCCCAAGTGCTGGGATTAAAGGCGTGCACCACCACCACCACCTGGCTGTGCATGTTTAGAAGTTTTACATTTTGATGTTGTGATGGTTTGAATGAGAAATGTCCCCCATAGGCTCAGGTATTTGGACACTTGGCCCCCGGTTGGTGGCAATGTTTGGGGAGGTTCCAGGGCCTTCAGGAGGCAGAGCGTGACTGGGAGAAGTATGTCACTGAGGAAAGGGTTCGAGGCTTCTTAACCTGACCCTTCCCTCCGACTCTGTACTTTCTGTGGGTGGCTGAAGTTGTGATCTCTCAGCCTCCTGCTCTGGCTGCCCCATGCCATGCCTCTCCCACCACTGTGGAGTCTTCTAGAACCTTAAACCAAAATAAACCCTTTCCTTCTCAGGTTGCTTTTGGTCGCGGTATCATCACAGCACAAACCATGCACACAGATGTGGCCCACATAATTCTTCTTCAGCTGCCTCTTCTGCTGCTGTATGTCATGTAGCATTGTCTGATCCATCCGCATGAGGATTCTCTCATTTTCCTATAAAGCAAAAGAGGTGGCAGTGGGGGCCGGGGAGGGTAGCATGTGTTTTTACTCCCAGCACTTGGGAGGCAGAGGCAGATGCAGCAGTCAGATCCCTGAATTCGAAGTCAGCCTAGTCTAAGGGCAGATTCCAGGACAGCCAGGGCTGTACCTTATCTTTAAAAAAAAAAATTTTTTTTTCCACTCCCACACAATTCACACACTTTAGACACTAGATGTGTGTGGACGTTTCCCACACATACATCAAGAGGTTCCACGGCCAATAAAGGTGGGTGTCCTATAATTTAACCCAATCCTGACACTATCTGGAGATAGCCTCAGATCCCACAGATAATGAATGAGCTTGAGTCTACAGGACGTGCCCAGCTTCTGCTGCTTCAGGGCCAGTCCTAAGTTTCAGGTAATAAACCGTGGATCTGGCCAGTGGGCTCCCTGGTTCCTAAGGGCACTCTGTGGACTTGTTTAATTTGTCAGGATGAATCACATGACTCAGAACCACTCAGATACCTTTATCAACTTAATATGCATATTCGCCAATTTAGGATGGTTTCCTTTCTATTTGAAAGACATTTAAAATGTCTATGTGTATGGGTGTCTTGCCTGCATGTATGTCTTTGTATCACATGTATGTTTGCCTCTAGTGAAGGCCAGAAGAGGGTCTTAGGTACCCTAGAACTGAAGTTACAGATGGTTTTGGACTGCCATGTGGATGCAGGGAATTGAATCCTGGTTCTCTGAATGAACAGTCAATGCTGTTAACTGCTCAAACAGCTCTCCAGCACTGACCTACACTGTGTATGTGTGTGTGCGCATGCGGTGTGTGGTGTGTGTGTGTGTGTGGTGATGGTAATAAAAACTACAGCCTCAAGCATGCAAGGCAAACACTTTACCACCAGGCCATGCTCTCTCAGCTCCTTAACGCTGGCCTCAAGGCAAGCACTGTTCTGCTGAGCCATCCCCTCAGCCCTTCACTGGCGAATTCTAGGTAAAGAGCTTCAGTACTGAGTCAGGCACAGCCTCAGGCATCCCAGGCGGGCCTTCATCTCAGGTCCTCCTACTTCTACCTCACACGTGGTGGGATTACAGGTCTGCACCAGCATTCCCAGGCAGTACATTTTAACATTTATTATTGTTATTATTATTATTATTATTGCCTTGGTATCTTAAGACAGCAGGAATTTATTTGCTCACAGTTCTGGAGGTCAGAGTTCTGACATCACTGATCTCACAGAAACCAAGGTATCAGCAGGGCCCTGTGACTTCTGTAGCTTTAGGGGAGAAGCCTTTCCTGGAGTTGCCCAGTCTTCTGTGTCTTGTGGCTTGTCTCGTTCTTCTGACTTCAAAGCCAGCATCTTTTCATTTCTTCCTGAGCCTCCCATCTCTTTCCCTTGTTCCCATCTCTCCTGTATTGTGTGGGAGCTCTTGGAGTCACAGACACAATCCCCGGGACACTGTCCCTCAGTTTATCATCAATGACGGCTGCATAAGCCGGGCGGTGGTGGCACACATCTTTAATCCCAGCTCTCTGGAGGCAGAGGCAGGCAGATCTCTGAGTTCAAGGCCAGCCTGGTCTACACAGCAAGTTCCAGGACAGCCAGGGCTACATAGAGAAGCCCTGTCTTGAAATAAAACAAAACAACAGCAGCATCAATAATAATAATGGCTGCACAAACGCTTTTGCCAAGTAAGGTTACAGAGATTAGGGCAGTGATATGTTTACAAGGTAGATAGGTATTCCTAAATGTTTCAGTGCCAGCCGGGCGGTGGTGGCGCACGCCTTTAATCCCAGCACTTGGGAGGCAGAGGCAGGCGGATTTCTGAGTTCGAGAGTTCGAGGCTAGCCTGGTCTACAGAGTGAGTTCCAGGACAGCCAGGGCTACACAGAGAAACCCTGTCTCGAAAAAAACAAACAAACAAAAAAAGTTTCAGTGCCACTGTCCTGAACACCTACTATGTTTCAGTCCCACAGTGTCCTCACAGTCCTGACCTCAAGTAATTTTTCTACCTCATTCTGTTGTAAAGCTGGGGGCATAAGCTCACATGCTGTTCCTCATAGCTCTGCCACCCTCTTAAGTACATGAGGTGCAGAAGAATCCAGAATAAGCGCCCATCTCAGGTCCAGACACGTCATTTTCGTAAA
The DNA here is from genome assembly GCF_004785775.1 of Grammomys surdaster. NCBI lineage: Eukaryota > Metazoa > Chordata > Mammalia > Rodentia > Muridae > Grammomys > Grammomys surdaster. The sequence goes on from NW_021620297.1 coordinate 402,969, forward strand.
AGATCACTTGACCAGGTTAAGTGTCATAGTCACAGCTAGGATCAGGATGCAGACACCTTTTGGGGATTGTGCCTTTATTCTACCCGCTCCAAAGAGACTCAGGTGAGAGGGCTGTAGTTGGAGTACTGTCTGGGCATGAGTTGTGTTTGCTGAGGAGAGCTTCAACTGAGGGAACATCTGGACAGACCAGGAAGGGGAGAACGGGCGGAAGTAGGAACAGCCAATGCAAAAGGTGTGCCTCTTTTCCTGCCCTACCCTCTGTGCTGACCCAGGTGCCAACAGAGTCTTGCTTAGCAGAGGGAGTGGGTCAAAAGGTTCAGAAGTGACTCGGGTTCCAGGACTCCAGTCATCAGAGGTCCCCTATTGCCCACGGCGCCTCAAAGGGCTGGTTGGCCTGTGGGGAGAGATGGAAGGCTGTGTCAAAGGGGCAACAGATTCCACCCTCCCTTCCACTGGATCCTGCATAGGTGATTACCTGGGCTGGAGGCTGGGCTTGCTGGTGCAGTGTTCGCCTTCGGTGCCACTGACGCAGGGAGGCCCGGGCCTCGGAGCTGAGCCCCTGGGGTGCACGGCCAGTGTCCGGCTGGTAGTAAGCAATGTGGTGGAGAGCCCCAAACCACGTGGTAAGATAATACCCAGCTGGGGGAGAGAAAGCGAGATCATCATGGCCCTCTGGATCTAAAAGCCCACCTCCCCTTTTGAGGCACAAAAGGCTCATTAAGGGGACCTCCTTCTCAGTGTTTGGGCATCCCGGAAATGGGGGCTCACCTTCTCCTTGCAACTCCCCTGGGTCTAAGAGCTCCATAAGAAACTCCACATCCAGCTGTGTTTCTCCAATGTGTGGGCTCCAGATCAGCTCCTCCGTCAGGGCAGGCAAGAAGTCGTCAGCCCCCAGGGGCTCTAAGAAAGCCAGAGGACAGGTCAGAAATTTGCACATGGACACCTTCCTTCAGGTTCCCAGGCCTGAATAGGTGCCTGCCACCAGAGGGGGCTACCCTTCCCCTGGACGTTGGTAACCACCATTAAACCACCCCAGAGGTCTTTTTACCTTTATTCTCATCGCTGGCCAGCCCTGCATAGACGTCGCTGCACACCGCCAGCAGCAGCGCCACCTTGCGGCGCGGGGCGCACGCTGCGTGCAGGTGAGCAAGGCGCGCGTGGATGCGGTTCCGCAAGGCCGGGCTCTGTCCCTCGGGCCCCGCTCCTACCCTCAAGGCAATTTGGCGCCGTCGCAGTCTCCGCAGTTCCTGGGCTCTGAGAGTTCGGAGTTTGGTCCACAGGGCGGGCTTCAGGGGCTCCAGAACCGCTCGACACAAGGCCACCTCCACAGCGGGACCTGCAAAGCGTGTGAGGACAATGCCATCGAGGTTACCCACCCTGATCCCTAGTCACCCTGTCTCCTGCTCCAGGCCACCTACGAAGTGTAGACGGGATTAGGGGGCTGAGGGGAATGTATGAACACTCTCAAGGATGTGGGAGAGGGGGGTCTAGCAGGCAATGCACGCGTTAGGTGGAGCTGTGAAGCAATAGCTATATGCAAGAAAGAGTGTGCTCGCCCTTGTGGGCTCAGAGATTAGATGTGAACACATACAGGACCAACTCATGGCACCCTCAAACCCTTGGAGAGTTTCCCTCCAATTCTCAATACCGAGATCTTCGTCCCGAGGGATGCTAGGTCCCCTGTTCCCAAAGACAGCTCTGACGTCGGGGTCTTTTGCCAGGTAATTCTGGAGGTCAGTGAGGAGCTGGCGCACGTCCTGAAGCAGCTCTGTGGCGGGGTCCCCCAGGCTGGAGGGGTTTCCAGAATCTGAGATGAGGCGCGCCTGAAGGCATCGGTACTGCCTGGCTACATAGCTGCTCCGAGTCCTGGCCAGAGCACGGATGTGGGCAGTGAGCATATCCTCGCAGCCTTCCTCTCCATCTTTGTAGCTGTCATCGTTCACTTCCTCCTTCTCTTCTAGAACAGGACTAGGAAAGTGCACTTCCGGCCCAAGTGAGTGAGCTTCTGGTCCAGGATAACGCACTTGTCTTTCTGGATGATGCGCTTCCTGCCCAGTATGGTGAGCTTCCGATTTCAGAGGGTCTTCCACCCAGGAGACCCGGTGTGGGGTGGGCTTCCTGGGAGCTGGATGGGAGAAGCAGGTTGGGTCCTTTATTACAGTGCACCCATTTCCTCATCTCTTAAATTACCCAGGCCCCGCCAGCTAACCTAGACTGTCTTTCTGGCCAGGCTCTGGCTCGCTTTGCTGTGGAGCGTCTGTGCCCCAGCCTCCATGCGTCTCCAGGTAGAGCTGGTTCACTACAGACAGCACTCTCCCTGAGGTGTCCACCTGGATGCAGCCGAGTCGACAAGGATCTGAGGGTCAGAAGAAGGGACAAGGTGTCCCAGGCGTTAGCATTCTGTCTAAGCTCCACCCACAGTTACCTGGCAACAGCCAGGTAGGCCTGACCCACTATAAATGGGGCTCCTTGCCCCCTCCTCCCTTCCTTGATCTCTTGTTCCTCTCTTGCCTTCTTGCTCCCGCCCTGTCCCCTCGCCCCTTCCCCATTCCCTTCTCCCCTTCCACGTGCTCCTGGCCGGCCTCTACTTCTCTACTCTCTTTCTGCCTCGACATGGGCCCGCTGAGACATCCCCTTCCCCCACGCATCACCACACCTCCATAGAACATAACCCTTCTCTCTATCTTTTTATAAACACATCACCAGGTGTATAGGGGGCACCAGGAGGTTTCAGGCTCATCCTTCCTCACACGGGACCAAGAATGCAGTCCCACTCCCACCTCCACCTAACACCCCAGGTCCCAGGCCCTCCAACTCTATCCTGTTAGAACCCAAGGCCTATCTTATCCCGTCACATCACAGCTGTAGCTTCCTCTTCCTCCTCCTCTTCCTCTTCTTCTTTCCTTTCTGTCTCTCCTCCTGCTTCCCCTCCTCTTCCTCTCCTCCTTTTCCTCCTCTTCTTGTTTTTTGATTTTTGTTTGTTTGTTTTTCGAGACAGGGTTTCTCTGTGTAGCCCTAACTGTCCTAGAACTCACTCTGTAAACCAGGCTAGCCTCGAACTCTCGAACTCAGAAATTCGCCTGCCTCTGCCTCTCCCTCTCCGGTGCTGGGACTAAAGGCATGTGCCACCACTGGACCTACTTGTCATTCTTGCCCACTCCCAGCCTCTTTCAAGCCCAGTTAGTTATCTCTCTGGTCCTTTAGATCCAGTCTGTCTGGACCAAAAAGAGCAGCAGGCTGAGCTCTCCCTCCTGGAGTGGTGGACCTCACCTGAGTGCTTATCTCCGGGTCCCACAGAAGGTGTGGGCAAGATCAGAGTCCTTGGCAAAACGTCCCTGAGTTAAGATAAAAGGGAACCTTGGTATGGATGGGGTATCCCAGGGAAAGGTCCCCAATGGCCCTCTGCCAGATGATCTGTACCTGCTGGCTGACAGGAAGGCCAGGAGATGGGGGAAGTCGGGCATGCAGAGGTTGGAGGATTCCAGGGACACGCCTGGTGAGAGGAAGAGAAAGAGAAGTTGCAGGGTGACCACTGGCTACCTCCACCCTACTCCTATGACCCAGCCTCCCCACACCCTTACTTCTGCCCCCCCATCCCTATACTCCTCCCTCAGAGACAGGGAGTTTCCATTGCTGGGAGCTGACATCATTTTCTCTCTTCATGTTTTGACACCCAGTTCTGACACCAAATAAGACTCATCAGAAATGCTTTCAGTTTTGTTGAAAGGGGGTCTCACTGTTTCTGGTAGGCTAGCCTGGTCTACAGAGTGAGTTCCAGGATATCTGGGACTACACAGAGAAACCCTGTCTCGAAAAGCCATAAAGAAGAGGAGGAGGAAGAGGAGGAGGAGGAGGAGGAGAGAAGGAGGAAGAGGAGGAGGAGGAAAAAGAGAGGAGGAGGAGGAAGAAGAGAGGAGGAAGAAGAGGAAGAGAAGGAGGAGGAGGGAGAGGCAGCTGTGGTGGGTATAAGATCATCTCTGTGGGGGCTGGAGAGATGGCTCAGAGGTTAAGAGCACTGTCTGCTCTTCCAGAGGTGCTGAGTTCTATTACCAGCAACCACATGGTGGCTCACAACCATCTGTAATGGGATCTGACGCCCTCTTCTGGTGTGTCTGAAGACAGCTACAGTGTATTCATATAAAATAAATAAATAAATAAATCTAAAAAAAAATCATCTCTGTGTCCTAAAGGCGATGGCACCCACTGCATACCTGGGACATCCCTCAGACCCTCTGAGATCTGCTGACCTGGAGTTCACTATGTGGCTCAGATTGGCCTCAAAACATGTGGCTATCTTTCTGCCTGAGAATACAGTCCTGAGGCACCATGCCAGGCTGTCTTTTGTTTTTGTATATGTAGCCCAGGCTACTAAAACTTTTTTTTATTATATTAAAATCTTTTTTTTTTTTTTTTTTTTTTGGTTTTTCGAGACAGGGTTTCTCTGTGTAGCCCTGGCTGTCCTGGAACTCACTCTGTAGACCAGGCTGGCCTCGAACTCAGAAATCCACCTGCCTCTGCCTCCCAAGTGCTGGGATTAAAGGCGTGCGCCACCACCGCCCTGCATATTAAAATCTTTTATTTATGTGTATGGTTGTTTTGCCCACAGAGGACAGAAGAGGGCACTAGATTCCTTGGGACTGGAGTGGGTTTGAGCCATCTGACAGGACTGCTGAGAACTCAAGTGAGGGACTCTGAATACTGATTGTGTTCTTAACCATGAAGCCATTACTGCAGATTCAACCCTTGAATAATTCTTGAATCAACACAGGTCATCTTTTTAATGGAGGTTCTCAAGGCTGGAGACTTAAGTCAACCACTCAAGGAAGAATGTTCCGACAGGAAGGACAGTTGCAACATCTTGCAGCTGGGTTAGCAGGAACAGAGACTAGAGCAGCGGGATTGAGCAGTGAGTGTGAGCCAGAAGCAAGCTGAACCTGACAGCACCATAGCTCATGATAGCCACCTAACTTTGCAATCTAGGATGTTACCAAACACCTCCAGGGTTTGGGGTAGGGTTGGACCACGTGTAACGCTTGTGTGAACATACCTATTTGCTGTGCTCAGCACAGATTGTAAGGAGGAAACTACTGCAAGGGTCTAAGCAGTGATGGGCAATCTCAGACTCAGTGGTGGAGGCATCTGAGACCGGGGAGACTCAAGAGAGGTTTGGGGGTCAATGCAGATAGCTCTCGATCCATCTGCTGCGTGCACTGAAAACCTAGGACAGGTTCCTCACCTCCAGGATACTTCTGAATTTGATAGGCGTTGATATCTCCTGACAAAGGTCCCGTCTTCAACATCAGGACCTGGCCAGGGTCATGTCCGATGACCAGGAAGCTCTGGAGAGCAGGGGCGAGGGCAAAAATCAGCTCGATGCAGGGCATGTGTGGTGACCCCCAACCCTAAAATTATTTTTGTTGCTGCTTCATAAATCTAATTTTCCTCCTGTTGCAAATCATAATGGAAATATCTGATACGCAGGATACCTGATATGGGACTCCTGTGAAAGGGGCATTCGAACCCTCAAAGGGGTTGGTTGCTTGTGACCCCCAGGTTGAACACCTCTAGGGATGCTTGAACCCAGTGTTCCATGCATTTGAGGCAGGCACTCTCCCAGCTCAGCTAAATCTCCAGCCCTGTTCTGTAGGGACATCAACAATTTGTCTTTTCAACAGCAAGGCACCTGGCTGCAGGAGTTTAGCAGCCCAGTGGCATTGAGGAGACCCTCCTCAATTCCTGTGGATGGGATCCTAGGGGGCGGGGCCAGGACTAGACCCTGCCAATGCTACTGCAGGGCCACTGGTTGGTTCAGGGATGGGCAGTTGCCTAAGCCTACCTGGGAATTTTGCTGGGGATCTTTGATTTCTGTTGTTTGTTTGTGGGCCTCCTGCCCCTGCAATGTTGCTGAGGACTGAATCGAGGGTCTTTTCACATGATAGTGCTAGGTCCTTGAGCTACATCCCCAGTACTGTTTGCTTCTTTTTAAATTTTTCTCTCTCCCCACCCGCCCCCAAATAGGGTCTTACTATATAGCCCAGGTTAGCCTCAAACACATAATCCTTCTTCAGAAGATTCCCAAATGCTGGAATTATAGGGGTATCCCATATACCTAGCTTGAGAGACTTCTTTGGAAAAAAACTAGCCTCCTTTTGGGTAGAGGTTTAAACCCAGGGACTTTTGCTCACTGTGTAAGAAATGCTGCCTGCCACTGTTAAGTGGGTGGGACACAGTCCTGACAATCATCTTTAACAAAGGGTGACACCCTCTCCAGGGGACAGCTGTGGTCTAAATTTATCCAAATTTATCCTATATTCCCTGAAGAATCTATCTATCTATCTATCTATCTATCTATCTATCTATCTATCTATCTATCTATCCATCCATCCTTCATTCCACCCACACACCCACACACCCACCTACCTATTTATATTTTGACTGGGTCTCAATGTAGCACAGGCTAGCTTTGAACTAAGTAGCCAAAACTGACTTTGTACTCCTGACCCTACTACCTCTGACTCCTTGCACACCACCCAGGCCCACCTCTGAGGAATGTCTTGTTCAAGGCATTAGTGTGCTGAGCTATAGGAAATCATGATTGACATCTGGGCTTGGTGGCACACAGCTGTGATTTCAGCATTCTGGAAGCTGAGGCAGGAGGATGATGGGTTCAAGAATAGTCTGATTACACAGTGATATTGACTCAGGTAAAGGAACTCAGTGCTGGCTTGGTTATACTGTGTAACTCACAAGTGAGCTTTATTTGTCTGATTTTTTTTCGAGACAGGGTTTCCCTGTGTAGCCCTGGCTGTCCTGGAACTCACTCTGTAGACCAGGCTGGCCTCAAACTCAGGGATTTGCCTGCTTCTACCTCCCAAGTGCTGGGATTAAAGGTGTGTGTCACTAGTGCCCAGTTCCAAGTGAGGTTTGTTTGTTTGTTTGTTTGTTTTTAAAGATTTACTTGCCAGGCGGTGGTGGCGCAGGCCTTTAATCCCAACACTTGGGAGGCAAAGGCAGGTGGATTTCTGAGTTCGAGAGTTCGAGGCTAGCCTGGTCTACAGAGTGAGTTCCAGGATAGCCAGGGCTACACAGAGAAACCCTGTATCGAAACAAAACAAAACAAAACAAAACAAAACAAAACAAAACAAAACAAAACAAAACAAAAAACCCTAAAGATTTATTTACTTATTTTATGTATGTGAGTGCTCTATCTCCATGTACACCTCCACGCCAGAAGAGGGCATCAGATCCCAGTATAGATAGAGATGGTTGTGAGTCACCATGTGGTTGGTGGGAATTGAACTCAGGACCTCTGGAAGAGTGGACATTGCTCTTAACTGTTGAGTCATCTCTCCAGGAATTCCCCTGTCGTCTCCCCACCCCCACCCCCAAGTGAGGTTTTAAAGCTTGGCTCTCTTGTATTTGCTGTGTTCTTCCTCAGGTCAAAGACACAAAGACACCTGGCACCTCCTTTCTTCCTGCCTGGGATACACATATCATAGACCAGGGCCACACCCCAGGTAAAATAAAGGAAAGCTCAGAGAACAGCCAGCCCTGATGTCACTGGGCTGCTAAACCCCAGCTGCCAGGTGTCTTGCTGTTGGAAAGACAAATACGTTTGTTGACATCCCTACAGAACAGGCCTGGAGATTTAGGTCAGTGCCTGCCTTGGATGCATGGAACACTGGGTTCAGGCATCCCTAGTACTGCACATGCTGGGTGTGGTCACACACACACACACACACACACACACCTGTAATCTTTATACTCAGGGGGTGTAAAGGCAAGAGGATCAGAAATTTGAGGTCAGCCTCTGGAACACAGTGAGTTGTTGGGGACCAGCCTGGAGTATATAGAGCCTTTCCTAAAACAAATTCCTAAGTGTTTGGTTATCACAGTTTGTCTTGTGTCAGTCACCCACCTGACCCAAGCTGACACAGGGAAGGTCAGAAGTGGTGCCCAGCTTTGAGTACTCACCCCCAGTGGCCACAGCTCCAGAAAGGCCCTGGCGTGCTCAGCATCTAGCTCTGGGACCCGCCACACTCTCTGTGTCCTCTGCAGTCGGAGAAGTGGCTCTGCCGTGCTGAGGACCCCTAGTGGTCTCTTGTCTGCTCCATCCGCTAGTGGCCAGACCAGTCTGGAATGTACAGGTTCCAGGAGGTCAAGGGTCATCGTGGAAGCTGGCCACTGAAGTGGGGTCCATGGGGCAGGGATAGCCCAGGAACAAAAGGTCAAAGATGGAGCTGGGGAGGAGGGGGCAGGGAGGGGGACTTTGGTCCAGAGCCAACTCTAAAGCCTCACCTGTCCACTTCAGTAGGGGCTGCAGACACCATGTCCGGCTGGGCTAGCCTCATGCTGCCAGGCACCAGTGAGCCATGCTCTGGCCTCTGGCATGGATGAAGAGAAGACCCAAGGCTACTCCAGCTAGGGCAAGAGCTAACATTTTAATTCCATTACATGCGACTCTGAGATCTTGCCTGATCAAAATGGACCTCAGAGTCCCCCAGCTATGCCAAGGATGGGTTTGTTTTTGTTTTGTTTTGTTCTTTTGAGACAGCTTGGACTGCTTTGTAGTCAAGACTGGCCCCAAACTCATGGCAATCCTCCTGCTTCAAGCTCTCAAGCGCTGAGATAATAGGCTGGGACCACCATGCCGCCCTGGGGTAACCGTGACATTCTTTAGTTGCTGAGTGGCAGACAACTCTGGGGACCCCAGAAGAAAGGCCCATGTATCTTGGGGTGGGGGAGAGCATCCCCAACAGGAACTCACAGAGCGGAAGTGGTTAAGTTCTGGAAAAGTTCTTGGCTCACTCCATCCCATACGACGTGACACCCACCCCCACCCTTCCCAGACTTTGAGGAGCTCTAACACACTCTCTCGAACATTTGATTAAAACATTGGTTTCTTGTTCGGAGACAGAGTCTCACTACATCGATCTGGCTGTCCTGGAACTCTTTATGTAGACCAGGCTAGCCTGGGACTGATAAGAGACCTGCCTGCTTCTTTCTTCCGAGTGCTGGGATTAAAGGCATGTGCCGTCACCGCCCAGGTTCCATTTATCTGTCAAACATTACCTTTTCTTTTTGAGACGGGGCCCTCATACAGCCCAGGCTTGCCTCATTCTTGCTGTGTATTGTAGCTGAGGTTAGATTTTTACTCTTCTTCTTGCCTCTATTCCCCATGTTCTGGCATTACAGGAATGTGGCCACCATGCCCACACTATGCCCCAAGTGTTCACCAAGAGGGGCTTATCAACTCCGAGTGAACCTTTTCGGGTATTTACCCCATTGCAGTCTCAGGCGTAAGGCAGGTGGGACTAGAGAGGCTAACCAGCTGTTTTCCATCATCTGTCCTCCCCCATGTCACCCCCATCTCTGCCTGAATTACTGGCCCAGCATTAGGTGACTGACTGGTTTGGGAGGAGGGCTGATAAGCAGGCTAGCCCTATTCTGAAGGTCCCATTTCTTAGGGTATTAAGCCAGATAGTTACCAGCTACATAAATTACTGAGTGGCCAACTGGCAATTTCAGGTGTTGGGGTGGGGAGCACATCTCGGGGACAAGCAGGGAAGAAGGGTGAAGAGGGGGAGGCAGTGCTCCTCCCCTCCAGAATCCTTGGGAACCCTTGGGAGGAGATCCAGACATGGGTAGCACTGGGCAGGGTTGGGTGGAGGCAGCTGTGGGAGCAAATAGGACCAGATGTTTGGTCCCTGGGGACCCTACCTGTGCCGAGGGGAGCCAGAGCAGTGGGAAGTGAAAGTGCTCTCTAGAGAGGAAGCCGGGGAGGCAGGGGAAGAGGCGGGGCTGGGGCATCTGAAATCACCTTCCTCTCTCTTTCCGGGGGTGGGGTGGGGTGGAGGGTGGGGTGTTGGTATTAAGGGATCCACTTTGGAGGAGTGGGCTTCTGGTGGCCTGAGAGCCAGGGTGAAAAGTCACCAGGCTACCCTGTCCAGGGGCATCTCTTGGCCCCAGTCCCCATGACTCCTAAGATCTTGGAGCCATAGATGGTCTGGAGTCTTTATGGCGCAGCCGGTCCCTCCCCCAGCTGCCTCAAGTACCCACTACAAGAAGCAGAGGCCGCACAGCTCATGGTCAGTTGCTTTGTCTTGTCTTTAATTTGTTTCTAATAAGCAAGGCCATCTCATCTCTTCTACCAACGGCCGGCACGTGGGTCCCCAGAAACGGAGCCCAGTACCCACTTTGTTGGAGGCAGAGAGTTAGCAGGCCTTCAGGCTCAGAGATCCCACAAGGCCCTACCCCCCTTGGGTGAAGTTATATTTGGAGGGTCCAGACCCTATCGGAGTACGTTAATTTGATTTAGCCATAGGACCCCCCTGAAAACCACAGAGAAATGCCTTATTCTGGCACTGTTAGGAGTTTTGGGGTAACCTGCTCTCTGGGAATAATTAGAAGTTAGGGGAGGCTGCTTCTTGCCCTGGGGGGGTTAGAGGCTGTGGGCTGCAGTTAGCACAGGTCTCAGCCCTTAGGTATATTAGACTTTTCTGGGATTGAGTTGGGGACCCTGGTTTCAAGAAAGTGGTTAAGAGAACGAAGGGTCTCTGAGCTGACACAAGCTGCATGTTAGGGGAACCAGTGCTGGCCAGGACTCCGCTGCCCTGTGGGAGGTAGTGGTTACTGGTGTTCTTCTTTCTCTTTGGTCCTGGCCGCTTCCTTGGCAGGAGGTGGGGACTTTCTAGGAGAGACAGTGCTGCTGGGGTTGGGGGCCTGTGACCCTGACTGGGCATCTATGTTGGCATGCTCCCTCCGGACAAGGTCTTCCAGCTCTTTCTGTAGGGAGCAAAGTTGACGGAAGTCAGAGGTTACTGTACATCCCCATGGGACTGGGCTGGGGCGGGCTGGGGTGGGCTGGGGGGGCAGCTCCTCACCTTCCATCCGAGGAGGTCAGCGAGAGCCAGGCAGCCTTGGTCACAGTCACCCAGCCAGGCCACGTCCCTGCAGTGTGAGCAGGAGTGAGAGAACAGGCTGGGCCTGGCCAGCCTTCTGTCTTCTCTGTCTCCTCAGCCCACCCCTCTCAAGCTGCCGCACCCGGCCCAGCCTCACCTGTAAGCCTTCTTGGAGTCAAAATCCATGCCACCTCCCAAGCCCATCATCATGCCCAGGAAGGGATCCGTCTGTGGGGAGAGGACAGCTGAGGGCACAGCCCTGAGCCACCAGACCTGCCTTATGCTTATTTCCAAGACAGGGTCTCTCTGTGTAGCCCTGGCTGTCCTGGAACTCACTCTGTAGACCAGGCTGGCCTCGAACTCAGAAATCCACCTGCCTCTGCCTCCTTAGTGCTGAGATTAAAGGTGTGCCCCACCACACCTAGACTTAATTTTTCTATTTACTAATTCGTGTGTGTGTGTGTGTGTGTGTGTTTGTGTGGTATGTGTCTGTATGTGTATACATGTGGTCAGGCCAGAGGTCAACCAAGAGGCCAACTGTGTGTACAGTTTCTTAGGAGTTATCCAATTATTGATTGATTGATTCCTGGCTGATATGGAATTCACTAAGTAGACCAGGCTGGTCTCAGAGATCCACCTGCCTCCGCCTACCAAAAGCAGGGATTAAAGCGTGCAGTACCAGCACTTGGTTTATTTATTTTTATCTAACTGTATGTATGCCCTTTATCTGTGGGTGCTCAAAGAGGCCAGAAGAGGGCATCAGATCCCCAGGAGCTGGGGTTGAAGGCAGTTGTGAGCCATCTGACATGGGTGCTGGGAACTCTTGAAGAACAGAAAGTGCTCTAAACCACTGAGCCATCTCTCCAGTCCAAAGCTTATATACATATATACTTTTTTTTTTTTTTTTGGCATTGCTAAGGATTGAACTCAGGGCCTTGTATATGTCAGGCAAACAGTGCCACCGAGTTATTTCCTCAGCCCAAACACATTCTTTCTTATACGTTTCTCAACTGGCCTGGAATTCATGATTCTGTGAGACTGGCTGTCCAGTGAGCCCCAGGGACGCACTCATCTTTGCCTCTCCAGTGTGGGACTGCACACACCGTGCCTGGATTTTTATGTGGCTGCTGGTGGTTAAACTCGGGATCTCATGCATTCCATAGCAAGCAATTTAAACTACTGCAAAACAAACAGCACAGCCAGGTGTGGTGGTGCAGGCTTGTCATGCCAGAACTTGGAAAGCAGAGGCAGAAAGATTAGGAGTTCGAGGTCATTTTCAGTTATACGGTGTGTTTGAGAGGACAGGGCTCCTTGGGAGCCTGTCTCCTGAGTTCACACCACACCGTCCCCTAGACACAGCTTTAGCATCTTCAGGAGACTGTCCGTCCAAACATTCTGCTACTCCATATGAGGGACTTGAGAGTCCCCAGATTTTGCTATGTGAGAGGACTCTAGAATGGTAATGCCTGGACCGTCTCCTGGGTCCTGGGAAGCACTTGGGCTTCAGCAGGTTCAAGGCACAGTTTTGTCATTTGCTCAAAGGAATCCAGAATGACACAGAGGCCCAAAGCATCAGGTTGGCCCAGGGCACAGCACAGGTCCCATGTTCTCCTGCCGGAACTGGCAAGTCTAAGGCACTGATGCTCTCCAGGCAGAACACAGAGACCTGTCCTGTCCTCCTGAGGACACAGTGAAATGAGGGAGGGCGCAAAGTAAGCGGACGGAAGGGGGAGGGGGAGGGAGGAGGAAGGGAGGGGAGAAAGAGGGGGGAGGGGAGAAGGGAAGGAGAGGAGAAGGGGAGGGGGTGGGGGAGGGGGAGGGAAGCTGAGGGAGACTTACCTGGCCTGTCTTCTCCTTGTTAATGAGCAGCCGAGGGGTGGCTAGTGGTGCCCTGGGAAGGTGGAGGTGAGATTGAGGATCGCCCTGGTGCCCTGTCCCCAGCTGATCCCCAGTCCCCTGGTGCCCTGTCCCCAGCTGACCACCGTCCCATCCTCCTCAACCTACTTGCTGATGAGGGAGGCGAAGGGCTGCACCTGCAGGGACGTGCCCATGACAATGAGGAGGTCCACCTTTGAGAAGTCCTGCGGGGAGTGATCAGGAAGGGCTTGGACCCCACTGCTCTGGCTCTGTCCCCTCACATGGGCCAAGCCCAGAGTGACACTTACCGACTGCATGCAGGAGAAGAAGCGCGGTGGAAGGTTCTCACCGAAAAACACGATATCTGAGGTAGAAATAGACAGAAGGACACAGGGACAGAGGAGAGGAGACATGGGAGACAGAGCGAGAACAGTCAGAAGTCGGGGCCCAGTTGAGGCCGGGGGCCGGGGGGCAGCACAGACAGATACCCACCCTCTGCAGAACAGTAAGGGACGGGCCAGGTAGCAGAGTGGCCAGATTTGGGGTATGTGAGAGCCACTGGAGGAAAGGGGTCCCAGCTGCAGTCCCCCGCCCCCGCCCCCACCCCCGGCCTTGAGGCTCACCGGGCTTTACCACGCTCTGACATTTCTCACACTTGGGAATTGCTTCTGAGAAGATCTTCTCTGGGTGAGGAAGAGGGAGAGAGAGATGGCCGAGGTGTGAGGCCCCCCAAGGGCTGCTGCAAATGCTGGAGCAGCCCTGCTCTGCCCCTCCCGACTGTCAACAGAGATGCATCCCAGGCAGGTGGCATACCACCAGCCTTCTTGGGGGAGAATTAAACAGAATTGTGAGTTCGTGGCCAGCCTTGGCTACACAAGAAGACCACATCTCAAAAATCCAAGAGCTGGGCAGCACAGTGGCTCGATGTGTAAAGGGATTTGCTGCCAAGCCTGGTGACCTGAGTTCTGTTCCCAGAACCCACATCTAAAAGGAGAGAAACAACTGCAGATTGTCCTCTGACATCCACAGGCATGCTATGCCATGTATACACCTACACACACATACACTTACAAACACACGGATAAAGATTAATACTTAGCCACAAGCCCCAAGAGCCGAGGGCAGCTCAGTGGTGGAACCGTGTGGGGCTCGGGCACAGCTCAGCAGTAGACACCTGCCTAGAGTCGCCCAGTGTGGGGGCTGCGGGTGTGGCCCAGTGGTAGAGCACCTGACCTTGCATGCCCAAGTCCCTTAGTCTGACCCCCTGCACCACAGACATACAGCACAGCCTACTAGGGCATTTCCTGGGCTGTCCCTCCTGCTTCCCAGAGAACAGCTTGCTTTCTTAGAGAGCTGTTCCCTTCACCTCCAGGCATCCAGGGGTGGCTGGCAGCACCACAGCTAGCGAATGAGAGGGCAGACACAGGGGGAAACCCATCTGCCCCAGACAGGCACCCCTGGACTCCACCAGACCCCCATCTGGAGAATGGGAGTCAGCTGTTCCAATGGGTCCTGGGGACAGTCCTATCTGCCCCTGGGTCAGGGCAGGACATACAGATAGTCTTGGGTTGGATCAAACCTCAAGGCCATCTGTTTCCCAGCCTCGGACTCTGCGGCAGACCCTGACGAGACCGACTCCTCCTTACTTATGGGTCAGGGATCTGAACGCACATCTGTCACCTGCAGCCCACGGGACTGGAGCTCACTCGCTCGGCCACTCATCCATCATTCACAGGGCGAAGCTTTCACAGAGGCCGCTGAGGGGGATTTCTGCACAAACGTGCTGTTCTGTGGGTGGTAGATGCGATTCCACAGGACATAAAGGGGTGATGTCCATTGTCTGTCACCCCCAGCTGTGCACACTTGGGCTGCTCAGGAGCCCTCAGTCTGGGGGCAGCTGGCTGGCATTCTGTCAGAAAAGCTACCTCCCAGGGTCCTGCGACAAAGGCCACAGCTGTTCTGATCTCAAGGGGACACCAGAGGCTTTGTGAAGTCAGCATAAAGAACATAGAAATGGATTCCCAGAGTGACACAGCAGCTTTGGGCTCAGCACAATGGCTGCCAGAAACAGGCTGGTGCTGGCAGTCGGGCATGGCGACTGCCTGTTTCCTTGGATGCTGTGTCCTCACATGAATGGGGACCATGACAACAGTGACAGCAGTGAGCCCTGACATGTGTGCTTCCAGCTTCCCTCTCCACAAGCTCCTCCTGCACCGTCCCAAATGGAAGTCTGAGCTACGTGAGACTTATGTAAAATTTATTACCTTTTATTTTCATTTTTGTCATGTAGCCCAGCCTGGCCTGGAACTTGGTGTGTAGTCAAGGCTAGCCCTGAACTCCTGATCCTCCTACCTTTATCTCCTAAGCAATTGGTTAATAGGCATATACTAGGGCTCCTTGTGTGACTTCTACAATTTAAATCAACAAAAATTTCATGAAATTAGAGACCCTATCTTTAACAAAGTAAAAAAAAGTAAACTGTTCTGGGCCAGCGAGGGGGACCAGATGGTGAAAAGCTCCATCTTCAAGCCTGAGAGCTTGAGTTCAGCTCCTGGGCCCCACATGGTGGAAGCAGAGAATAGATTCTTTGGTTGAGTAGTCCCATTCTAGTGCTCAGCGGACACACGGAGCGAGTGGCGCCATGTTGGATGTAGACACCGACGTCCTCGTTTCAGAAGGCTCTACTGTGCAATGCCTTCCTCAGAACGTGGCTGTGTTTGCCCTGATGCAAGAACCTTTATGTAAGCTAGTAAGTACCCCAGAGACACAGAGTCTGTGTGACCGTTGAAGACGTGAGTCTACACTGAGTCACGTGTGGCTGGCCGTGCTCGGCGGTTCGCATGTGTGACAGCCCAGCAGAGGGGTGGCACGGGGACAAAGGCTTGCCGCCACCTCGAATCCTTGAGGCTTCTACAGCTACCGTAAAAAGCAAGGCAGCCAGGCGCCGTAGCTCACGCCTGCAATCTCAGTAATAGCGAGACTGAGGCAGAAGCGCAAGCTCCGCACCCCAAGTCAACCTGGACTACAGAAGGAAGCCCAGCTTCAAAAGAAAGCAACCAACACACTGAGCGGCAAGAGCCAAAGAATGAAGCCCACTCCACCGGTGCCCGGCCCCCCGGAGCCTAGCTACCGCGTGGCAAGCGGTGGGAGGCGTGGCTCGCCTGCCCGTGAAGCCCCGCCTCACCTTTCATCCAGCTCAGCGTGTACTCTTTTCCGCAGGAGGTGTTGACGCAGTGTGAGGTGTAGAAGGTGCCGTGGGCCTCCACCAGGTCCTGGGGCGCCAGCCCTGCCACTCGTTCCAGCGTGTCTATGTTCTAGAGGAGGAGGGGAGGTCAGAAAGCCAGCCCGCCCTGGTGGCTCTGAGAAGTAGCATTGCAGGGGATGAGGGGCAGAGTAAGGATATACGGAAAGTGCCCACTTTCCCAGTGGGGCCACCGAAGGCTAACAAAGGATGCCCAGGCACAGGTGTCTGTGGCAGCCTCACTGCCATCGTGGACCCCATGTGACATTCTGTAAACTTGGGTCACTGCCTCTATTTTCCAGAGAAATTCTTTTGTTAGAGAGCCGCACGCGTCCCCTCCATTGGCCACAAATTTATTGAAATAAATGTACCTATCTTCAGTGTCCCCCTCAGATGTGGCTTCCTTGTGGGGACCCCACCTGAGCAGCTTGTATGTGACAGCTCTGGCCAAGCATTATCATAAATAAAGTGAATCAGGTCAGCAGTGGCAGTGGCTGCCTGTAAATCCTGCAATTGGAGGCTGAGGCAGGAGGACTCCTTTAAGTTTAAAGTCAGCTGAGGTTATACAGCTAGTGTCGGGCCAGCCAGGGCTACGTAAGAAGACCTGCCTCAAAAAGGTGACATAAACAAACAATAAATGAATAAAGCCAGGCATGGCAGGCCATGCCTATAATTCTAGATTGCTATAAATGTGAGCTAGTCTGAGGGACATGATGAGACCCAGCAAGCCTGGGACAAGATCGGCACCTGTCTTGAAAAGCCACAGTAAGGGCTGAGAAGACAGCTCAGCAGGCAATGGCCCTTGCCACCAACATAACAACCTGGCTTTGGGCCCAGGAAACCACATGGTAGAAGCAAACACTTTCCTTCACTTGTCTGCTGAACGAAACATACACACTAAATAAATGTAATACAAACAAATGAAAAATAAAACAACAGAATGACTTATTTGTCTCTTGGGGGGGGTGGTATGGTTTTTTGAGACTGCCTCAAACTTGAGAACCTCCCTCTAGAGATTACATGGGGGCACCAGCACACTCCAGAGTACCAGGATTACAGGGAGCACCATCATAGCTTGCCCTCACAGATCCTGCATCTGCTTTGCTGTTGGCTCAGGCTACCAGCACTTCACTGGGGAGTAAGCAGCACACAATGCAAACAGCTAAGGGGTCACAGAACTACCTCAGGCAGCCTCTGTATCCATGGGAAACATGGTTTAGGGTCAAGGGAGATGCCTGAAATCTTAGGTCATGTTGGACTGTATCCACAGGGATGTTCCTTCCCTTTCGATGGGGCTCTGTCCTGATGAGCCCACTGTGACTTGAATAGACACCGAGCTGTGCATGCCTCTGACATCTACCCCACTGCACACCAGTGAGGTGCATCGTGGGGCCTGGGTTAGTTGGTTAGTTTGCAGTTTCCCCTCATGATGATGCGGTGGATTGCTGCCTCTACCCAACATCTGCTCAGTAGAGCTGGGCTAGCAGAGCAAGCCTGGAATCTCAGCTACAGGGCGGGGAGGCACATCACAAACTCAGGTCTCACCTGGGCTAGGCATGTGCCTCAGCGGTAGAGCATTTCCCCAGCATGCCGGAAGCCCTGCGGCCTGTGTAACACAGCAGACACACACCCAAAAGAAAAGCTTTTAAAAAGGATGGTGCTAATCTATCAGTATGGAGGGGTCCCCAGACAGGAGGCTGGCTGAGGGGCACGTAGAGAACTTTCTGGAGGATGAACTTCATATACACAACTTGAGGGGTCTGGAGCCATTCTTCTGTGGGGACCACAGGAGCTTGAGTGATCACAACGACTGAATTTGAGAATGGGTTCCTGTGCCCTGAGCTAAAAACAGCACCACACAGCTTACAGCTTCAAAGATGCTGTGTCGGCACGACTCAGAGGCGGAGTTGCTGTGCTCCAGAAAGTGGGTCAGTGACTCAAACGGTGACTGAGAAGAAGAGGCTTAGAAGGAAAAACGCTGACCACAAAGGGGGCAAGTGGAACATTTTTTTTCCACCTTTAGATATTTTATGTGTGGGGCTGGAGGGATGGTCCAGCAGTTAAGAGTGCTGGTTGTTCTCCCAGAAGCCCCCGGGTTGGTTCCCAGCGCACACATGGTAGCACACACCTGTTAACGCCCTCTCTTGGCCACTGTGGGTACTGTATACACATGAATCCAAGACATCCATGCAGGCAGACTATCCATAAACATGAAATAAAAATAAATCTCCTTTTAAAGTATATGTGAGGAGCCAGTGAGCTGGCTCAGATAAAGGTGCTTGCCACCAAGCCTGATGACCTGAGTTCCATCCCTGAGACCCACATGACAGAAGGAAAGAACTGACTCCTGCAAGTTGTCCTCTGACCTCCAACCTTCAAGCAGGTCGGGAACTCACAGAGATCTTCCTGCCTCTGCCTCCTGTATGCTGGTTATAAAGTCATGCACTACCATGCCTAGCTTTTTGGATTTTTTTTTTGATCGCCAAACTTTTGATGTGGCATGCCTGAACATGCCTGTGTATACTTGGAAACACACACACACACACACACACACACACACGCATGCATGCATGTGCGCGTACGCGCACACACACACACCTCAACTATACTGAAGTTAAAACAGTACTGCAGATAGTTGGTAGCTCTCTGCATATTTCACACTGAGCATGGCTGTGACGGCCTTGTCTGAGGCCTCAATTTCTCCTCTGTCTGCTGCTTCTCCGGCCACTGCCTTTCTGCTCAGCCCAGGCTCCACGTCCAGCTGCTCCCCAACCTCTATGTGGCTATCTCCCAGGGTCTCAAGGTACAACAGCATCTCTCGACATCTGCCCTTCTCACGGTCTCAGGAAAGCACAGAAGGTGCTCAGCTGAGAAATGCCTAGTCATCCAGGAGATGCCTAGCCATGCTCTTCTGCAACAGTGGTCCTCCCTGGAGGTCCCTCCGTCCCGGCTGGACCAGCCCAGCAGCCTGCTGTCTGTTTTCTGTGGCTCCCTTCCCCTGTCCCCGTCCAGCCATAGTGAGCTTCTGCCTGACGGTTCCTCCCCCCAGTTCTCAGGGTTTTGTTTTAGTGTCACCTCCTGGCCAGGCTTCCCTGTCTGCGTGTGCATTAGCACCCCTCTCACACGACCCCCCGGGCCTGCCTCCTGTGGGAGCGTTCAGACTCAGCACCGTCTGACGTCCTAGGTCTTTGACTCACCATCCCTCTTGCTCTTGTCACACATATGAGACGATTAGCACCAGGAGGGCACGGGTGTCTGCCCAGCTCACGGGTAGGGCCTGGCACTTGGGTGGATGGACATCTGTTGTCGTAGAGGCTAGCAAACAAGGGTGCCGGGGTACATGCAGCCATATGCAGGAAGTATGGGGCTTCAAGGGAGCTGCTAGCATCAGGCCTGAGCCTCGTGCTGTGAATGAGGCTGATTCTCTGAGTTAGGAGTGTTCTGAGCTTGGGCAGTACCTGGAAGGACTAAGCGGTCTCTTCCCCAGCTAGGGCCTCCAGCCATCTGGCCCCAAAAGTTTGAACTCATCCTCCCCCTGGTGGCCATGTTCGACATTGCAAGAACTTCAACAGGCTGCCTGAAGAAACTTTTCTTTATAATTTTGAGTTTTATTTTTCTTTTTACCTTGTTTTGGGGGGGTGGAAGGAGGGGGGAGGGTTGGCTATGGGGCCAGTATGACCTTAAATTCACTACGTAGCCCAGGTTGGCCTTGAACTCACGATCAGCGCCTTTCTCAGCCTCCCAAGTACTGAGATTACAAGTGTGTGCTACCTTGCTTGGCCAGTCTGTGTTCTGGGATGTAGTTTTTAGCACACATGTGTACTGCCACAGAGCAGCCTGAACTTCAACACATCGATGGAACGCACAGACACACAAACATTTTTTTTTTTCTGGTTGCTAATCTACAAGCCAGCAGCTTGAACATCCTGACCCCAGTGTGGCCAGTGTCCCATTAGCCACTGTATTCATGGCCAGGCTCAGAAGTGTACAAAGAAGAAGCCCACCTCCCTTATGATACAGTGTCACCTCTGAGAAAGTGGTCCCGGTTTCCTGATGTGGAGTGGCTGCGGTACCGACGGTGTCCCCTTAGAGACAGAGGACTTTCGCAGTAGGAGTGGGATGTCCTGAAGCTGTTCTGACTTCTTGTATATTTTAAAGTTCTTATATTTGTTAGTTTATATTTTAATTAACTGACTAACCAATTAATTTAGAGATAGAGTCTTACACCCTGAAAGGGTGGCCTTTGTTTTGTTTTTGGTTTTTGTTTTTTCAAGACAGGGTTTCTCTGTGTAGTCCTGGCTCTTCTAGAACTTGCGATGCAGATCAGGCTGGCCTCAAACTCACAGAGATCTGCCTGACTCTGCCTACCGAGTACTGGAATTAAAGGCATGTGCCACTACCATCCAGCGGCCTTGAATTCCTTCCTTCTGATTCCCATGAGCACCAATCTATCCTGTTTCTGTCCCCTATTTTACAAAGAGGAAACTGAGGCCAAGAGGAAGTGGCCCATTGCAGTCACTCACTACAGTTAGCTGAGCCCTGGCTGCTGGTCCTGTGCTTGCCTGTGTTACTCCAGCTCTGACTAAGCGTTTCAAGGCCCATCCAGGCTCCTGCCTGTCAGCGTCAGCGGTGCCACCCACGGTCCCGCCTACCTGCGTCCCGCCTACCTGCGTCCCGCCTACCTGCGTGTAGCAGCGCAGCAGCAGCCCCTTCTCCTTCAGCAGTCGGATGAAGTAGTGGCAGATGGTCGGCTGAGAGAAGAGGAACAGTGCTGATGGGAGTGTCCCAGGCCACGCCATCCCACGCCAAGCCGTCCCAGGCGGTCCCAGGCCACGCCGTCCCAGGCCATGCCGTTGGTCCATTCTGTCCCATGGCCCCCTCACAGTGGCCCAGTGAGGATGCCTTCTCCGATACCACAGATGAGGAGACCCAGGCAAGGGCATGGTGGCGGCTTGTTGGCGTCACCAATCGGTAAACTGTAGAGTCAGGCTTACAGCCTGGCTCCGGCCTCAGCCCTTCCTGATAGTCCCAGCAGCTTTCTTACAGTTGGATAAACTGAGGCCCAGAGCCACAGGGTAAAGAGATAAGGGGCCAGCCAAGGAGGAGGCCAGGCCATCCAGGTTTGCAACCTACTCCTCCTTTCTTTTACTTTCTTAAAATTGTTTATTTTGCTATTTATTTATTTATTTGGTTTTTGAGACAGAGTCTCTGTAGGGAGGCCTGGAATTTGCTGTGTAGCCCAGGCTAGCCTCAAACTCACAGAAATCTTCCTGCCTCTGCCTCCCAAGAGCTGATTTTTTTTCAAGACAGGGTTTCTCTATGTAGCCCTGGCTGTCCTGGAAATCACTCTGTAGACCAGGCTGGCCTCAAACTCAGAAATCCACCTGCCTCTGCCTCCCAAGTGCTGGGATTAAAGGCGTGCGCCACCACTGCCCGGCCCCTATCTATCTACCAATCTATCTATCTATCTATCTATCTATCTATCTATCTATCTATCTATCTATCTATCTATCTATCTGGGGTATCCATCCATCTGTCTGTCTGGGGTGTGCACTTGCCACAGCGCATATGTAGAGGTCAGAGAATACGATGGCGTCTGTTCTCTCCTTCAATCGGGAGGGTTCCAGGGACTGAACTCAGGTCATCAGGTTTGGTAGCAAGCACCTTTACCCATGGAACCATCTTGCTGGCCCAGAGGCTAGGCTCTTAGTCATGTTAGGCTCGTCTGAAGGGCTGTAAAGAGCCTGCTTCCCAGTCTCCCCTGCAGAAAAAGACCTCACCTTGAACTGCCCGGGATAGAGCTCCTTGGCAAGGGCAAAGAAGGGTTCCGGATGTTTCTGTGGGAGAGAGAACCAGAGGGCCACATGTCCCAGGTAAGAAAAGGACCGGAGTTGGGACCCACCTCCCCTCTTCTCAGCAGTCTACCTTGAAGTAGCTGATCTCAAAGATGGCCTCTGGGTAAGGAAGGTGGTACTTCTCCAAGTTTGCATAGAGACCGGTGGAGGGGGAGCGGAAGTCAGGGATGCCTGCCGCTAGGAAGGCACACTTGGTCAGAGGTTCTAGCCCCACGTGTGCAGGAACCCTTCCAGGCACCCCCAACCCCAAGAGTGGCTTGAAGGGAGGGACACTTACATGTGGAGATTCCGGCTCCCACCAAACAGATGACCCTGCGACCTGGAGCAGAGAATTGATGTCATGTGCGAAGGTTTCCCTCCTACACATATTGCTGGTGGCAGGGAGGATGGTATTGGCTAGCTTACATTACAGGTGAGGAAACAGCCAACCAGAAGGGACAGCAGATGGCCTAGATAGCAATGGGTGAGGTCTCGGGGATGGGGGATGGGGAGGGGCGGCTCAGCAGTACAGAGATGGCTAGTTTGAGGCCTTGAGTTTCATCTCTAGAACCTTGAAAAGCAACCCAAACCAAATTCTGACAACAACTTATCTTCTAGGTACAATACTGTATGACTTTTAAAAAATTACTTTTGGGTCAGGAGGTGGTTGTGTACACCTTTAATCCCAGCACTTGGGAGGCAAAGGCAGGCAGGTTTCTGTGGGTTTGAGGCCAGTCTGGGTCTATAGAGTGAGTTTCTTTTTTCTTTTTTCTTTTTTCTTTTTTTTCTTTTTTTTTTTAGGTTTTTTGAGACAGGGTTTCTCTGTGTAGCCCTGGCTGTCCTGGAACTCACTCTGTAGACCAGGCTGGTCTCAAACTCAGAAATCCACCTGCCTCTCCCTCCCCTTAAGTTCTGGGATTAAAGGCATGCGCCACCACCGCCTGGCCTAGAGTGAGTTTCAAGACAGCCAATGAGATACAGAGAAACCCTGTCTCAAAACCCACACACACTCACAGATAAGGGCTGGATAGATGGCTCAGGGGTTAAGAACACTTCCTCCATTTCCAGAGGTCCTGAGTTCAATTTCCAGCACCCCGTCAGGCAGAGCTCACAGCCATCTGTTAACTCCAGCTCCATGCCTCTGAGGACATCTGTACAGCTATACTCATGCTTGCACACACACACACACACACACACACACACACACACACACACACACAC
>NW_021620297.1:426032-429482 GCF_004785775.1 Grammomys surdaster
CACACACACACACACACACACACACACACACACACACACACACACACACACACACACACACTGGTTTTTAAAAAAGAAAATTTGAGGGGCTGGAGAGATGGCTCAATGGTTAAGAACACCGAGCTCTTCCAGAGGTTCTGAGTTCAATTCCCAGCACCCACATGGTGGCTCACGACCATCTGTAGTGGGGTCTGATGCCCTCTTCTGGTGTATCTGCTATAGCGTGCTCATAAACATAAAATAAAGTGCCGGGCGGTGGTGGTGCACGCCTTTAAAAATATAATAATAAAAAAAAGAAAAAAAGAAAATTTGAGACAAGATTTCATGTAGCTAAGGCTGACCTTGGGCCTTCTACGTAGTTAAAGGTGACCTTGAACTTCTGACCCTCCTGGCTCCGCCTCTTGGGTACTGGTGTTATGGTGAGCACCAACATGCCTGCTATTTTCTGTTTTCTCTGGGTTTGAGACAGTGCCTTCCTCAGTACCCTGGCTGGCCTGGAATCCTGCAGCTCTAGTCTCAGCCTCCCAGGTGCTGGGACAGTTGGCTGTGACCTGTTTCTAACGTGGGGTACATGTCCGTTCAGCACATTGCTTTGTTCACAAAGGCTACCTGAAGTCTGCTCCTTTGGGTCAATTGCACTAAAAAACTGTTTTTTTTTTTTGGACAGGGTCTCATGGATGTCAGGCAGGCATGAAATTCCCTGTGCAGCCAGCCAAGGGTGGCCTGGAGCTTCCCATCCTCCTGCTTCCATCTTTAAGTGCCAGCATGGCCACTGTGTCCAGCTGTTCTTTTCTTTCTTTGAGACAGGGTCTCAGGATGAGAACTCACAGTGACCTAGCCACCTCTAGCTTCCGAGGGTTGGGAGGAAAGGGTGCCACCAAGCCTCGCCATGCCCGCTGTCGTGTGTGGTGCAGGGGATTGAACCCAGAGGCCTGTGCGTGCTAAGCGGGCACTCATCAATCGAGCCTCACCTCCGGCTCAATTGTATTATGCTTCTTCAGATCCAGGGTTCGTATTCTCATGAGGGCTCTGCTCTTGGTTTTTAATAGTTCTTAGAAAAGGACTATTAGGGGATGATATGGGTGAATCCATTCACGAGACAGAGCTGGGAAGGAATAGCCCTGTAGCGGCCCCAGCTGCTGGCTGGCCAGCAGCCCAGCCACACACAGCCCCGGCATCTGTCTGTCAGCTGATGGACAGACACGAGTGTGGTATCCCATGAATTGGGTACCCCTGGGGTGTTCTGTTTAAGGGACAGCAAGTGTGAACAAAGGTCAGCCTGCCACAGGGGCTGGTAAGATGGCTCTGTGGGTAAAGCACTTGCTGTCAAGCCTGACTTCTGGAAACTACATTTGTAGAAGGAAAAAAAAAAAACTCCTGAAAGCTGTCCCCTGGCAAACACACAATAGCACACATGTACCTATAACAATGCCCACAACACGCACACGCATGTGTGCACACACACGCACACACACACACACACACACACACACACACACACACACACACACTCAAAAATAATGTTTAAACCAGGCATAGTGGCACATGTGTTTATTCCTAGCACTTGAGAGGCAGAGGTAGATCTCTCTGAGTTTGAGGCCAGTGTGATCTACAAAGTAAATTTCAGACCAGCGAGGTCTGTTACACAGAGAAACCAAAACCAAAACAACAAATGACAACAAAAAAAGTCTGCTACAGCCTATGAACCGGCTTCTTTAGGATGTTAGTGGCCCATGTCTAGCTGGAGATCCTGGGCACTGAGACTAGGTGTGGTAGAACTGTAATAACAAAACCGAGAGACTGAAGCAAGATAATCTTCAATTCAAAGCTTACTACAGCTACAGAGCCAGAGCATCTTCAAGGGCCCTGACTGTGCCCCTTGCCATATGTTCACACAAAGTCACCACCTCTCTGTGCCTCGGTTTCCTCTTCTGTTCAGCTTACTTCTAGAAAGACCTCACAGCTATTCTGTGATCAGTAGGTACAAGAATGCTTGGTGAGACACTTAGCCCAGAGTCTGGCAAACCGCAAGGGCCAGATTAGTCAATATTTATGTCACGTCTCCCACTGTACTATAGGCCAGGGTCTAAGGTCTGAGTGTAAGAGAAAGGAGGACCAGCGCCTCCTGGCCACTGTATGGGCTTTCTCTGCAGGCGGCTGCCCAGCCTGTGGCAGAAGAGGGAGGTCCAGCTGCCATCCTGGCTGCCAAGGAGGGCGATGAGCAGCTGGGCAAAGGGGAAACTGGAGAAGATGACCTCAACAAAGGGCCGTTCAGGACCCTCAAAGCCGCATTGTTCCCAACGAGGACTGTGAGGGCCTGGTGTCTCAGACTTTGGTGACTTGACCTCAGCAAGAAATATAAATTTCACAGTGACCCAGCTAGCTGGCTTCTAAACGGCACATCTGAGACAAGCTTCCTGTAATAATACCACAGCAAACACTTCCATCTCTCTCAGGAGATTGGGCCCTGTTCTAATCATTGAATCGTGTGTGTGTGTGTGTGTGTGTGTGTGTGTGTGTGTGTGTCCGATACTTCTTCTGGGTCATCCACCTGGTTTTGGGGATTTTATTCGTTTTTTTTTTTCCGGTGTTTTACACATTTTGTTGTGTATGCATTTCACAGCAAACATGGGGGAGGAAGTGAGAGGACAACTGGCGAGAGCCACTTTTCTCCTGCTAAGGCTGGGTCCACAGGATCCAGCTGAGGTAACAGGCTTGGCCTGCTGAGCAGCCATCCTGCATAGCCCCATCGTCTTTCATGGGATCTAGGTGTGGCGCCTCCTGCTTCTGCCTCCCAGCCCTGGGATTACAAGCACTGAGCTTCTTGTGTGGGAACTGAGATATCTCCTAAGTCTCTGTCTCTCTCTTTTTTTTTTTTTCAAGACAGGGTTTCTCTGGGTAGCCCTGCCTGTCCTGGAACTCACTCTGTAGACCAGGCTGGCCTACAATTCAGAAATCCGCCTGCCCCTGCCTCTGCCTCCCGAGAGCTGGGATTAAAGGCGTGTGCCACCGTCATTCCTTTTCCCTCTTTTTATGCAGTCCAGGCTGCCTTTGAACTGGCCCATCTAGCCTCAGCTTGCAGAGTCTGGGACTGCAGGAGCCCAGCAAGTGGAGCACATTTATACCTGTGGTGATCCTTAGCCTCGCCCTCAGTCACCCCAGAGGTGTGAGGACTTCCAGTCCAGGGCTGGTCAGGCCTAGTGGTGCTAGCCTGTACTCCCGGCTATGTGGGAGGCTGAGGTACGAGGATCGCCCTTCGGGGACTATAGAGTAAACTCACGGCCATTCCAAATAAGACAGTAAGAAATGTCTAAGGCTGCAGCTCAGTGCCGCTGTGCTCATCCAGCATGCTGCAGGAGTGCAGAGGGGCTGGGTTCCACCCTCAGCAGCTACTGTTCCACTCCGGAAGGAAGGAAGGAAGGGAGGGAGGGAGGGAGGGAGGGAGGGAGG
>NW_021620297.1:429582-454925 GCF_004785775.1 Grammomys surdaster
AGAGAGAGAGAGAGAAAGAGAGAAAAAGAAAGAAAAGAAAAAAGAAAAGAAAGAAAGCAGCGACTCAGGTTTGGGCTCTGAAGCCGGCTCAGGGCAGTCAAGTGACCCAGTCTGGGCCAGTGTGGCCTGGTTCTTAAGTGCAAAGGTACTCTCCTGAGCAGGAGCTGCCCGACTTTCCTTTGCCCTACGACTTTCTTTTGCCCTACGCAGACAGACTTCTGAGGTCCGAGAACAATGGCCTCGAGCCTGGCTCCCTCACGTTCCAGGCTTAGAGTCTGCATGTTCCTTTTTTGACTAGAGTTCCAGTTTCCTGTCTTTCTCTTTTCTCTCTTTGAGTCAACAATCTCATGGATTACACGCTACCCTCAAACTCACGATCCTCTGGCTTCTCCTAGAGCTGAGTTTCTTTCTTCTTTTCTTTCCTTTTGTTTTCTTTTGTTTTTGTTTTTTGTTTTGTTTTGTTTTTTTGAGACAGGGTTTCTCTGTGTAGCCCTGGCTGTCCTGGAACTCACTCTGTAGACCAGGCTGGCCTCGAACTCAGAGATCCGCCTGCCTCTGCCTCCCAAGTGCTAGGATTAAAGATATGCATGGCCACCACCCGGCAAGCTGAGTTTTTTTAAGTGTATAGGTATTTTGCCTTCGTGAATGTTTGGGTGTTACAGGCATCCTTATGCCCACGGTGGCCATCAGTAGGATCCCCTGGAACTGGAGTTACAGATAGTTGTGAGCCATCGTGTGAGTCCTCGGAACCCAACCCAGGTCTTTTGGAAAAACAGCCAGTTCTCTTAACTGCTAAACCATCTCTCCATCCCGAGAGTTGGCTTTCCTCCTTTTTTTTTTTTTTTTTTTTGGAAAACTCCTATGTAGCTCAGGTTAGCTTTAAACACACAGTATAGCTGAGGCTAACTTGAAATGCGGATCCTTTTCTGATCTGCTCAGAGTTTGGGATTACAAGTGTATACAGCTTTCTTACTACTCCTATCCCCAAAAATATGAAGTCACTTGGGGCCCAGAGTGGGAGAAGTGGCCAAGCAGTCGGGACTCACAGCGGTCGCTCTGCATGTAGCGGGTCACTCCCTCGAGGGTCAGCTCGTCCAGCAGACGCTCCTTCTGGGAACCCAGGCCCAGGGTCTGGGTGAATAAATTCCGCAGGAAGTCCACTGACCAACAACAAGACAGGCAGTGCCAGGTGGGCATCGAGCCAGGCTCAAGCATGGGATTCACTATCCCCCAACACCCACACCCGAGCTCCCAATGTCTCCCACAGACAGCAGCCTCCGACCCAAACCATTGTTACACGCTTTGGCTATCACTCCTGGTACTTTTGAGGGAGTCTCCCCAGAACTCCACCCCATAATCCCAGACCCCAGATCACCTCCCTGCCCTCCTCCAGGAGGACACTTACTCTCTGCCTCTCCGCCAGTGGCTCCTCCTTCAGTGTCCGAGTCTGAATCCTGGAAGGGGTGGGTGGGATGGCCAAGCCCAAGAAGTGGTGTTAGCGGGGAGGGGAAGGGAAGGGAAGGGATGGGTGACAACCTGGTTCCAATAGAGTAGGGCTCTGACTGAGAGGTGGGCTGAAGAAGTACAGGGCCAGTGTGAGGGCTCTGGGAAAGGCTGCCTGTAGAGAGGGGACCTGGCTCTCCTCTAGGCCTTATCTTTCAAGATGGGGTCTCTCTGGCTGGCCTAGAACTTACTATACAGACCAGGCTGACCAGGAATTCCTGAAGATCCATCTGGCTCTGTGGCCTGGGTTTAGAGGCATGCACTAGCATGCTTGCCCCATCTTTTTTCTTCTGACAGAGCCTCACTTTATATATCCCCAGCTGGCCTAGAACTCACTATGTACACTATATTCCTACTTGCCTCTCTGACTGCTAGGATTAAAGGCACGTGCCACCGTGCCTAGCTTGCTTTTTTAGTTAGGATTTTATGTAGCCTAGGCTGTCTTTGTGACCTTGAACTTCTGATCTTCCTGTCTCCACCCCTCCAAAGCTGGGATTCCGGTGTTGGGGAGCACATCCAGCACTGTAACCAGCTGGCCAGCACAGCCTGACAGGACGCTAGGGACTGAAGCCAGGGCTTCGTGCAGGCTAGGTGACCACCACCACTAGAGCTAGACCTCCACACCCGTGGGCCTCAACTTGTACATGTAGCTCAGAGGTCGCTGTGAAGCTCAGCAGCGAACCCCTGGGCCTCTTGGTTGGCCTACTCCACTTCCCTGGGCCACCTGCCACAGCTACTATGCCACAGCCTAGTCATTGGTAATGCCGATTCTCTGTCACCAGACATGAGCCTCTCAAGGCGACCCCACCCTGCTCCGACCATGTTCCAGAGTGGCCTTGGCATCTCTCTGGAACCAGCTCCTGCTCCCAATCCCCATACTAAGTGGCCCTATTGTCCCTTAGTCGGCTTTCCTACCCCACCACCCTCATGCCAGTTCCCAGTGGACCCACTGGGATGTCGGCCTCCCAACATCCTTCACTGACTCCCTCCCCCAACCCCAGAGCTCCACCTGGTTCAACCTGTTCTCTCCTGGGGTCCTGCCATGGCTTCCTTGACTCGGTTTCTGTCTTAGATCAGACGATGGCCTGTTTAGGGCAGTCTACCTCTTCTTCGATCCCTCCCTCTCCCCCAAATCACAAACATCTACCGAGCACCACAATATCAGCCACACAAGGGCAGGGACTTTATCTATGCTTACCACTTAGTGCCCAGCCTAGATAACAGGACTTCCAGAACCATCTGCCACTGAACAAATGCTGACTGAGGCCAGCCCAGGGCTGGCCTTGCAGCAGATGACACAAATAGTCTGACCAACACAGTCAACTCCCTGGGGCTCAAAGGGAGGCCAGAAGGGCTCGAAGGTCCCCACACCATCCCTTCCCTACTCTGCTTCCAAATCTCCTTTCTTCTGTTGTTCATCTGTTGTTCTGTTTTTTATTGTTTTGAGACAAGGTCCTACATAGCCCAGGCTGGTTCCAATTTGCTATGTATCTGAGGGTGACCTTGAATTCCTGATCCATCTGGTTTTTTTTTTGTTTGTTTGTTTTGTTTTGTTTTTTTTAGGTGCTGGGATTACAGAGTTGTGTCACCACCATGCCTGACTCTAAAACGATTCTTCAGAGATATTAAAAATTACCTAAGCTGGCAAGATGGTGCGCCAGGGAAAGGTGCTTGCGGCTAAGCTGACAACCTGAGTTTGATGGTGTGAAGTAAGAACAGCTGTCCTCAGATCGCCACATGTGCTGTGGCTTGTGCATCCTACCCCTCCCCCCCATACACACACAAACAAGCTAGGTTTAAAAATGTAAAAAGAAGGGCTGGAGAGATGGCTCCATGGTTCAGAGCACTGGCTGCTTCAATTCCCAGCACCCACGCAGCAGATCACAGCTGTCTGTAACTCCAGTTCTAGGGGATCTGACACCTTCACAAAGAATTACATGCAGGCAAAATGCCAATGCTCATGAAATGTAAAAAAAAAAAAAAAAAGATTAAAAACTTTAAAAAAGAGCTTATACAAGTCTTACTGTTTCACCCATCCTGGCTTCCAACCCATAATCCTCCTTTTTCAGCCTCCTGAGCCTTTGGGTAACAAAACACCAAAGCAAAATCAATCAACAGTTAAATAGAGATAATGTGTTTTCTCTGCATGAGTTTTTGCTCATTTGCTCATTGTCTTAGAAATGGGTCTTGCCAGAGTATGACACTACACAGTATTTTACAGATGCATGTCCTTATTTTAATTATGTGTATATGTGTATGTGTGTGCACATGTCTACAAGTGTGTGCACGTGACCATAGAGTCAGGGCCCCTAGAACTGGAGTTACAGTCACTTGGGAGCTGCCTGGTACGTGGAACTCAGGTCTTCTGGAATAGCGGTATACATTCTTAACCACTGAGCCAGCTCTCCAGCCCCCACCTCATTCTTTATTGTGTTCCACAGTGCCACATTGTATGATGAACCGTGGTTCATTGACTCCCTCTCCCGATGGCCACTGAGGCTGCTGCTTGTGTTGCCCCATCAAGATAATACTGCAATTGACACCGCACAGCTTCTTGGCCACTAAGAACCCCTTTGACTCCGAAACCTTTTTTTGGTCTGGCGTTAGGCCTTCCTTTGGGAGCCAGACAAGTAAGATGCCAGAGACCCACAGCAGGCTGTCACAGCTCTGCTGTGTACTTATGGGGGGTATTGCTGACCACAGCTTCTGCACCTGCCTCCCTTCGAAGCATGATCTCATAAGATGAGCGTGCTGGCATTCAGTGGTGGTAGGCGCTGTCTACAACCTGTGGGACACAATCCCTTTGGGGATCAAACGACCCTTTCCAGTGTCCCATATCAGATATCCTATATATCAGATAGTTACATTATAGTCCACAAAAGTAGCAAAATCACAGTTAGGAAATAGCGACAAAAAATAATTTTATGGTTGGCGGTCACCACAGCGTGTGAGGAGCCGCATTAAAGGGCTGCAGCATTAGGAAAGCAGAGAAGCATTCCTCTAGCGCGCTAGGATGGCCTGGCCTCTGGGAGAACTGGAGGCATTGGCAGATGTCCCAAACATCTTTGAGATGGTTCATCTACCTCTTCATGGAACCCACAGCATCTGTGGAGCCCTCTCTCTCGTAAATCTCAAGCCCTCTCCTTTCTCTCTACCCAAAGGACACAGGAGTTAACAACCTTCACCAACTAAGTTCCTCATCTGTAACGTGGCCGTGAAAGGCCTTCCCGTCACGGGCACGCTGGAAAGATTAAAGGAGGCCGTGTACATTAACGTGCAGGCAGAGTATTAATAGATGACCACCCCAGCAATGCAAGTACTGAAACAGTCACTCCTCCTCCTCGATCTCAGGTCTGCATACCCCGCATGGAACACCATCTCCGATCTCAGTGATAAGAAAACCCCATGTCACTTCACTTACAACACTGTGACTATATCTTGGTCTTGTTCCTAGATCAGTTTGTGGGTTCCACCAAGGAAAATTTTGGCTAGAATCTTCTATGATCTCTGACACACACAGCTTGCCCTGCATTCCAAGGGTATGCTCTCTCCCTCTCTCCCTCCTTTTTTTGAGACCAGGTCTCACTATATGGTGCAAGCTATCTCTCCTTTCTCCATCCTCCTGCCTCAACTTTTCCCCCACCCCCGAGATGTGCTGGGATTACAGGTGGCTGGCACCACACTCAGCTTTGATACTTTCATAACAAGCCCTATAGGGTCCTTTCCCCACCTCATAGGATCAGAGTTTGGGGTTTGAACTGGAAAACTGTCTCTTCCAGGTCTAGCAAAATGAGGTTCAGAGGGGATTGAGGATGGGACGGGCAACAGTAAGAAACCAGGACAATATGGAAGGGAACCAGGGGTTGAGGCTATACAGTTTTCTTGACAGTCCCCAGAAGCCACCATTCTCCCAGGAGGCTGTACTAATCCCCAGATGGGCTTAGGGATCAGGGCCATAAGCCAAGGGCCCTTGGGTAAAAGCCTTCCCCTGCCACCTCCCCCCAGTGCGCACGTGGAACCAAATCCATCTCTCTCCTTCCCTCCACCCCTTTCCCCATCTCACCTGAGCCTCCTGCACCTTCCCTGCCTGGGTCTCCAGAGGGTCAGAGGCTGGGGAGGAGGGGGAGCAGACGTGGTTACAGTGGGGGGAAATAGTTAAACAGATGAAGGGTTCACAATGGCGGAGGGGACAAGAGGACCCACCAACCTAATTTTCCTGGAGTCAGGGACCGTAGTAAAACTATCGGAGATGCGAAAAGGCATATTTTAGAGTGGAAGAACGTGTGACGTGAAAAGGCTGAGGAGGGGAATGTTTAGGAGGAGAAAGCAGGCAAACCCGGACTGAAGGAAGGTTTCAGAGTTAGGCAGGATATGGTAGCGTCTGCAAGGCGGGAGAATGAGGGAGGGCTAAGTTTTTCAAGTAGGGATACTTCTGCTGAGAGTTGAGTGTGGGAAAGGAGGTGCAGTGAAGGTCGGAGGTTTAGGAGAGGCACAAGAACTGAAGGAATGAGATAGAAAGGGGCCGCGGGGGGCCCTGAACATCCTACAGTTGCCCTTAACAACAGACAACCTTAGCAACCGGGATCGTGGTAACTCTGGTCCTTAGCAACGAGGGTCCTCAGCAACCAAAGTGCGAGGAATGCGATCATTAAGAACTTGGCAATCGGACCCTTAAATTTCACAATCCAGAAACCCACCAACCTAGCAACACCGACCAGACCACTTAGCAATAGCCCTCCGAATCCCACTCCCCTCAGGCAGATCCTGTCTCTCGCCCCACCGAGCCTGCCCTCGGGCCCCAGGGCCTGCAGCTCAAAGCCAGGCCCCGGCGCGGCCCGAGCCTCCCACCCTCCCACCAGGGCCCCTAACTCACGGTCCGGCTCGGCCATGGGAGCGGGGTGGGGGCCGTCGGGACTGTCACCGACTGCTCTGTCCCGTGACGGCAGCGGAAACAAGGGAGCCAAGATATGATAGAGAACTACAACTCCCGGTAGGCAACGCGGTCCCATAACCGCTTTGGTACAGTGTTCCTCTCACGCTGTCAAACTACAAATCCCAAAAGGCCAGGCGCCGGCGGCCATATTGATAAAGGGCGTCTGGAAAATGTGGGGAAACTCAGCGAGCGAATGTCCACCTCATTATTCTGATTGGTTCTGGTGCGGTACAGGGGCGGGGTGTAGCTATTTCACACATTTTGATTGGGTATATGAGGGGGCGTGTTGGGGAATTCCCGACAGGGCGGAAGTGCTGGAGCTCACGGCAGAGACCAGCTACGAGTAGGCGACCACAGGGGGCCACCCAAGGTGGCAGGGGCCATGGCCGGGGTCGCGTGCTTGGGAAAAACTGCGGACGCCGATGAATGGTGTGACAGCGGCCTGGGCTCTCTAGGTCCCGACGCAGCGGCTCCGGGAGGACCAGGTCTGAGCGCGGAGCTTGGCCCAGAGCTGTCTTGGGCGCCCTTAGTCTTTGGCTACGTCACTGAGGATGGGGACACGTGAGTAAACCTTAAATTACCAAACTGAGCCCTAGGATCTTACCTGAGTCCCCATTAGCCTATCATTCCTGTGGCTTCTTATCGTCTCGTTCCTAACTCTGATTTCCGATGCTGGACTTCCTGACCCATAACCCCCAAACTAAATTGTGAGACTAGTCCCCTTTCACTCACAGGCAAGTGTCTCACCATTTTTTAACTCTTAAATTTGAGCTCCTGATCCCCAAATCGGATTTGAACCTTTCCGACCGCTCTAGTTCCCACACCTTTTGACCTCTTGCTTCCAGATGTGGCCTTTGATCTTTGGCTATTCTTGTATAAGCCAGATTTTGATTTCCAAAATTAGTTCTTGGCCCTAAGTCGTCCAGCCTTGACCCTGCAATTGAGCACTTGGGAGGCAAAGGCAGGTGGATCTGTGAATTAGAGGCTATCCGATTGAGTTCCTGGCCAGCCAGAGCTACATACAATTTAGAAACTCGATTCTATGAGGATAGGCCTCATCTGTTAGCCAGATGTTTCTCCCAAACGACCACCTTCCAATCCCTGGTTTTAGTTTAGCTGAGTGTGACGGTACACACTTGTCATCCCAACACTCAAGGGGCTGAGTCAGGAGGATCACTAGTCTGAGGACAGCCTGAGAGAACCCGGTATCAAAAAGGAGGGAAGAAGAAAAGGAGGAAAGGGAGACTGAAAGAAAAATTAAAAGGCAGGAAATGTTGATTAGTAGATACGCCGGGGAAAGGGATGGCTGTGGTGATGGTGTGCGTAAGGGATTGTACCCGGGATTTTCTTGTCCTTTGTGCTTGTTGCGTGTGCTCAGTGACTCAGTGCCTGACCTACGAGGGGAACCCAACGAACACTCATCTTAAAGAGCCAGAAGTAGTTTCCTTAATTTTCTTATTTTTCACTTTCTACTTTATCGGTTCTTGTTCCTTTATTATTTTCCTCTGGTTACTTTGGGTCTAGTTTTTGTAATTTCTTTATCTTCCTCTTTCCTTTTTTTTTTTTTTTGTTTTTTGTTATTGTTTGTGTGTTTCTGACAGTCTCATGTAGCTAGCCTTGAGGTTACTTTGTAGCTGAGGTTGGCTGTGTGTGTGTGTGTGTGTAGACTAAAGGACAACCTTGGGCTGATGTTTTGAGACAGAGTCTTTCGTTATGTTTTCCTTTTTTGGTTTTTCGAGACAGGGTTTCTCTGTGTAGCCCTGGCTGTCCTGGAACTCACTCTGTAGATCAGGCTGGCCTCGAACTCAGAAATCCACCTGCCTCTGCCTCCCAAGTGCTGGGATTAAAGGCGTGCGCCACCACCGCCCGACCAACAGAGTCTTTCACTGGCCTAGCACTGACCACATAGGCTAGCCTAGCTGGCCTGAGAGCCTCTCAGAGATTATCTCTTGCTCTCCACCCTCCTCCTCCTCTTTGAGACAGGTGTCTAGCCTGGAACTCATTATGTAGACCAAGCTGGCCTCAAACTCAGATCCATCTGCTTCTGCCTCCTGAGTGCTGGGATCAAAGGTGTGCACCTCTGTGTTCCACCCCAGGGATTTGGTGCCTCCTTCTCCCTGGTGTTGGGGTTATAAATACTTACAACCACACTCAGCTTTTTCTTTTCTTCTTTTTTAAAGACTTATTTATTTAATTTATGTATGTGAATCCACTGTTGCTGTTTTCAGACACCCCAGAAGAGGGCATCAGATCCCATTACAGATGGTTGTGAGTCACCATGTGGTTGCTGGGAATTGAACTCAGGACCTTTGGAAGAGCAGTGAGTGCTCTTAACTGTTGAGCCATCTCTCCAGACACACCCAGCTTTTTCTTATGTAGGTTCTGAACTAAGGTCACTGTGCTTTACTTATCAAAATATTTTCCCAGCTGCCCACCCCACCCCCTTTTTTAAGTCAGTGTCTCACTGTGTAGCTCAGACTAGCCTTGAACACTACTGTAAAAGAAATTAATCTGTTTTTTCTTCTGGCCACTTAGTTCCCAACAGTAAACACTCTGGGACTAATTAATTAGTAAATACCTTGGCTACAAGCTTTCGCTCATTCCCTGGCTAACTCATAACGTATTTAACCCATTTAAATTATGCTGTGTCTTCCACGTGGTTAGTTACCTTCATTCTCTGGCCTGCTTCTTACTTAGCATCTTTCTCAGTGTCTCAGTGTCTATCCTTGAGAGAGAGGGAGGGAGTGTGTGTATATGTGTGTGAGAGAGAGAGAGAGTGAGTGTGTGAGAGTGTGTGTGTGTGTGAGAGAGAGAAAGAGAGAGAGTGTGTGTGTGTGTGTGTGAGAGAGAGAGAGAGTGTGTGTGAGAGTGTGTGTGTGTGAGAGAGAGAGAGGGAGAGAGTGTGTGAGAGTGTGTGTGTGTGAGAGAGAGAGAAAGAGAGGGAGTGTGTGTGTGTGTGTGTGTGTGAGAGAGAGAGAGAGAGGGAGTGTGTGTGTGGGTATATGTGAGGGTATGTGTGTGTGTGTGTGTGAGAGTGTGTATGTGTGGGGGTGTGGGGGTGTATGGATATGTGTGTGGGAGTGTGTGTGTGTGTGTGTGTGTGGGTGTGTGTGGTGCAGAGCAGAGCCATCACACCCAGCTTGTCTTTGTGTACATGTATGTTTAAGTGTGGAGACCAGAGCTTCATATTGGGTGTCTGCCTCAACTGTCCATCACTTTATTATTATTTGAGACAAGGTCTCATAATATAGCTCTAGCTGACCAGGAACTCCATGCAGACCAGGCTAGCCTGGAATTCTCAGAAATCACAGCTTTTGCCTCTCACACATGCCACCATGCCTAGCATTTTGTGTGTGTGTGTGTGTGTGTGTGTGTGTGTGATAGAATCTCATTATTTAGTATTTAACCCTGCTGGTCTAGAACTCACTGTGTTACCCAGTCTAGCCTCAAACTAAAAATCCTCCTGCCTCAGCTTTTCCAGATGCTGGAATTGGAGCCATTACGCCTGATTATATTACTTAGTAAACACAGATGAAACAACGTTGGTAGCTGGTCCTACTTGCACAGGCTTGTGGGCCAGAT
The DNA here is from genome assembly GCF_004785775.1 of Grammomys surdaster. NCBI lineage: Eukaryota > Metazoa > Chordata > Mammalia > Rodentia > Muridae > Grammomys > Grammomys surdaster. The sequence continues at coordinate 439,601 of NW_021620297.1, forward strand.
AACTCAGGAGGCTGAGGTGGGAGGGAGTTGAACCCAAGGTCAGTGTGGGCAACTTATGAAAACTCTGTCTCATCTCAGAACGCCAACCAGCCAGACAGAGTGGCTGGATTAACTTCTGCCCCTGATTCTCCCAATCACTGAAATGTTTCCAACTGTGGCCACGGTTTGTAGCAAACAGTAGACACTCTGTTACTGACCTCTGCCTTTTGTCCCCAGAGCCCTGCACTTGGCCGTCATACATCAGCATGAGCCCTTCCTGGATTTCCTCCTGGGCTTCTCTGCAGGCACTGAGTACCTGGACCTGCAGAATGACCTAGGCCAAGTGAGCCACTGGGGATGGTTGCTGTAGGGAGGCAGGTCCAGGATTGACAGTGTAGCCCTAACCCCTTCTCTCCATCCCTGTAGACAGCCCTGCACCTAGCAGCCATCCTTGGGGAAGCATCTGCAGTAGAGAAGTTGTATGCAGCTGGCGCAGGAGTGCTGGTAGCTGAGAGAGGGGGCCACACAGCATTGCACTTGGCCTGCCGTGTGAGGGCACACAAGTGTGCATGCGTACTGCTCCAGCCCCGTCCCAGCCACCCAAGAGATGCCTCAGATACCTACCTCACTCAGAGCCAGGACCATACCCCAGACACCAGCCACGCCCCTGTTGCCATGGACCCCCAACCCAACCCAGAGAATGAAGAGGAGGAAGAGGGGCCACATGACGAAGACTGGAGACTGCAGCTAGAAGCTGAAAACTATGATGGTGAGCGCCCCGGGCCCTGGGGAGGACGTGAGCTCCTGGCCAGACCCAGGGCACCAGGCTCCCAGCTCCTCTCCCCCAACCTGAGCCGCAGCTGATAGCTTGGGACATACCTCAGTCGAGGGAGTGCTCATCAGGCATACTTAGAGCCCTAGGTTCGATCCCCAGCATAAACAGTGTGCTGCTGTGTGCCTATAATACCAGTTCTTGGAAGCTAGAGGATCAGGAGTTCAAGGTCATCCTTGGTGCTATCTAGCTAGTTAGAGGACAGTCTAGGTTACAGGAGACCCTGTCTCAAGCACACACTTCGTCCTAGCACTTGGGTGGTAGAAAAGTCACGAGGTCGAATTCAGCCTGTGCTACTTAGTGAACCACTGTCGCAAAGCCCCCAAAGCAAAACTACCTCCTTGGGAAGTCATCCCTAGGCTCCGAAAATCCGAGCATCTGGACTAAGTAAGGCCTTCCACACAGTCTCAGGAGTACTAAGAATTGGACATATAGGGTCCCTCTCCCACAGATCTAGTCATCAAACCACTTATAACCCAGACCTGTCACCCACAGATCCAGAGATGACATAGTTAAACTGGGGCTACCCACCTGCAAGGTGCCTTCCCTCCAGAATTGTTCTCAAGCATAAGCCACCAGCCCAGCCTACTCACGATGAGAGAATCCACCCCATGTTCCCAGCCACAGACAGAGGACACGGGGGTTACCCTCTCAGCCAGGCCTCAGGAATAGACTGAGGTCATCTGGTAGCCAGAGTCCTGAGCCCCAGGTCCCTTTGGGGACTTTTATTGTTATTGTCATTGTATCTTTTGTTTTATTTATGGTGCTGGGGCTGGAATTCAAGGACTGCACATGCTAGTCAAGTCTCTGTTCCTTGTGAAGGAAGATCAAAGACTTTGTGTCTTGGTCCACAGATTATGTGCTTTCATTCAAAGTCCCCGGCCTCATCCCCATAGATCCCAGATGTGGCAGACTCAGGCTTGCACACACCGGCTGCTAAGGCCCAAGACTTAGGTCTCTGGAGTTCAGGAGCCCATATGCATACCTAGGAAGAACTTGAGAAGCCAGCCCTTGGGCTCTTCCCTAGGCTGAAGACAGAGCCGAGGCTCCTTACCTCATCATGACACCAATTGCTCTGTCCCCAGGCCACACCCCACTCCATGTTGCTGTCATCCACAAAGATGCAGAGATGGTCCGGCTGCTCAGGGATGCTGGGGCAGACCTCAATAAACCGGTAAGACACTGTGGTGGACCAATGTAGGGAAGGCACTGTCCCCTTGTCAGTCTCACTGAGCTTCTGTCACTCCCACAGGAGCCCACGTGTGGCCGGACCCCTCTGCACCTGGCAGTAGAAGCCCAGACAGCCAGCGTGCTGGAGCTTCTCCTGAAAGCTGGTGCTGACCCCACTGCCCGCATGTACGGGGGCCGCACCCCACTTGGCAGTGCCCTGCTCCGACCCAACCCCGTCCTTGCCCGCCTCCTCCGTGCCCATGGGGCTCCTGAACCTGATGACCAGGACGATAAGCTTAGCCCTTGCAGCAGCAGCGGCAGCAGCGGCAGCGACAGCGACAGTGACAACAGAGATGAGGGCGTGAGTCAGGAATGGGTATTTCAGCTTGGGGGTCAGGGCAAACCAGCAACAGGAAAACCTGGCCGGATGCTGTCAGGGACTCCAGAGGAGGGCGCATGAGATGTGGGAAACGGTCATAGACTTGTGCAAGGGTGGCACTGGCAGTCGGACAGTTAGGGCTGTCTGTCATGTGACACACACCTCTAGGATCCCAGTATTCAGGAGGCAGAGGCAGGTGGGTGTGAGTGCGAGGCCAGCAGGGGCTGCGTGGTGAGACCCTGTATGCGGAGTGACCATGGGAGCAGGGGATAGAGAGCTTGCGGGATAGGTTGGTGGTGACCTTGTCAGAGTGTCCAGAAGACTGATGGTAGGGAAAGACCCCAGCCAGTGGTGAGGGGAGCATTACTGAAGATCCCAGGCGACAGCGCACCCCAGGTAGGGGTCAGTGTAGCACGAAAGGGCTGAAGGTGGGTGAGGCAGGAGCCTGGGGAGAAGAGCCACGTAGTGGGAGAAAGTGGCACAGAGCCGTGGCCTCCAGTGTGGCGTGCTGAGCATGAGAACACAGGCCTCACGGTGACACCCCATTCTTTGGGTGCTGTGACCTGGGCAGTGGGCAGGGTGGCAGCTGCCTGACCCCTGTGCTATCCCTCTCTGTTCCCAGGATGAATATGATGACATCGTGGTTCACAGTGGCAGGAGCCAAAACCAGCTACCTCCTCCTTCCCAGGCATCCAAACCTCTTCCTGATGACCCCAACCCTGCCTGACTTAAGTTCTAATATTAATATAGTTTCCAGTTTAATAAAATCTCAGACCCGACAGCCAGAGCCCAGACTGACACTGCCTCCCTGCTTGTGGCAGGTCCCTCCAAAGCCAGGTGTGAGCCAGGGTGCTTTGCTTTGTGCTTTATTCACTCAGAGGGATGAAGGAGTTGGGGGCGGGGCCAACCTGAACCCAGCCCCGCCCACTCAGGCTTGGTTCTCAGGCACATCCTTGCGTTCCAGTCCCTGCCAGTTGGAAGTGGAGCAGGATGCCCGGCGAAGGGGGGCTCTGAGGTCAACGGTCCTGAGCTCGGGAGCGTGGGGAAGGAGTAGAGAGGGGTCAGCCTTCCCTCCCGAGAGCCTCCCCCAGCATGGCGGTCGCCTTCTTTAACTGCTCCTGCATGCGCTCCAGCCGCTCCACATCGTGTTCCTGGGGAGATCAGAAGTATGGTCACCACCTACAAACCCAAAAGCTCTGCTTGCCCACCAGAGCGGCATGGCGGGCCACACAGCCCGCCACCGTTGATCTCTGCATTCTTTATGAGTGCTGGGACCACAGATGTGTGTTGTCACAGCTGGTCTATGTAGCAATTCTGGGAAGTGACTCCAGAGCCTGTGCATGCTAGTGACACGTGCCACCGTGAACCTACAGCTCTAGCCCTAGGTAACGTGATGGCCATTTTGATTGCTGCTCCCATCCGAGGTGATATTTAATTAATTTTTTAAAACTTGGTGTTTGCTGGGCGGTGGTGGCCACACCTTTAATCCCAGCACTTGGGAGGCAGAGGCAGGCGGATTTCTGAGTTCGAGAGTTCGAGGCTAGCCTGGTCTACAGAGTGAGTTCCAGGACAGCCAGGGCTACACAGAGAAACCCTGTCTCAAAACAAAACAAAACAAAACTTGGTGTTTGCCTGTATATCACATGTCTGCCTAGTTCCCAGGGAGTTCCCAGGGAGGCCAGAAGAGGGCATATGATCCCCTGGAAATGAGAGTTACAGAGTCACCATGTATCCTGGGTATCGAAGCTGAGTCCTCTGGAAGGGACTGTTAAACTGTCAAACCATCTCCCCAGCCCATAATTACAAAAACAAAACAAGTGTATGCATTTATTTACTGTGTGTGTGTGCACACATGTGCACCACAGCATGTGTGGAGAGCTGAGAGGACAACCTGTGGAAGTCGGTCCTCTCCATCCACCATGTGGGATCTAGGAATTGAACTCAGCTTGCAAGACTTTGGCAGCAAGTGTCTGTACCCACTGAGCCATCTTGCTGGGACATTCAGCTTGGCGTGGCCTAGTCAGTGGCCTCTGTCACTAGCGTCGTGAACCAGAGAGCAGCTGCTAGCTTCAGTGGGAACTGACTTACTTGACAGATAATGATGGCTAACTCTGGTGCTTCTGGGTAATTAGAGGTGTCTTCCTGGTCACTGTCCCTGCTTGGGCATTGCTACCTAGTCCTGGTGCACACTTGGTCACTCTGACCCACGTCATGGTAGATGTCACATTGTGTGGCCCAGCCCTAGGAGACGCCTTTGGAGTCTCACCCCTCCACTCACCTCCTGCTCTAAAACCTCTTCCTCCTGCTTGGCCTTGGTGCCTGGCTGCTCCAGGTGGTGATGGTGGTTCGAGGACTCTTCATGCCTCTCTCCTCCGACCCTCTTGGTCCCCTGCCACAGATTCCGGCCTCCGTCCAGTAGCTGCATGCCCTTCTCCTCTGCCTGAAACTGGGCCGCCTCTGCATCGCTGGCTTTCTCAGCCACCCGCTTCTGGAGGTCTCCAGCACCCTCTAGATATGGCTTCCACATATGCTCAGCGGTCTTCCCTGGCTCACTCTTCTCCTCCTCCTCCTTTTCCTCCTCTTTCTCCTCCTCCTGGTGAAGCTGGCTCTGGAGCTGAGTGTGGACCGCCTGTTCCCGCACCTCAGACTTGTGGGTCCTCTCTGCTTCTTCCTCCTCTTCCTCCTCCCTTATCTCCTGGCTGGACGTCATCTTTCCAGACTCCTGCTTGTCGAAGTCTCTACCCAGCAACCTCTTCTCCTCAGGGCACACACAGCCATGGGGCTCTGTCTCGAATATCTCTGGCAGGGAAAAGATAGGAAGGATGATCTTTCTGCAGTCAACTGAGAAACAGTCCCCGAAGAGTTGAGCCCTTCCTGACATCATGAAGGGAATTGCTTAGCACTGAAGGGGGGGTCCCGGGCTGCAGATGTTCCCTGCCTAGTCCCCATCCTGCAGGGAGCTTTAAGGGAGGCACATTCCTTCAGTTGGGGCTGTGAGTAGTAGCAGCACACTCACCCAGACCAGAGAACTCTTCCCCCAATCACTGTGAGCTAGTAGGGAGGTAGGAAAAGGATCTTGGGATTCTGAAGGGAGCTGCAGCGTCCCTACCTTTGTGGAGCAGAGCTGTGCAGGGGCCTCTCTGGGCCTGGCCCAGTGTCAGCACCTCCATGACCACCTCTGCTAGACACCGGGTTAGCTGGGAGCAAGGATGAACTGTCAGACAGAGGTCAAGGGCCAGGGATTTGGGAGAACAGAGTGGCTACAGGGTTAAAAGAGGTGGGGGTACTGGGAGAAGTGAGAAGGGACCCAACCGGGATGTGGAGGGCAAGGAAGGGCTCCGCTCACCTCCTCCTTGGAGGGTCTGGGCATCAGGGGAGCTGAGGAGGCTGTGGAGCAAGAAAACGGTTGCTGTTCATGGTACTGAACCCAACTCCCCTTCATCTCCCACCACCGGCACCCCAGTCCGCAGCCCGCCAAGTGTGCTGTTCCCTTGTGCAAGCTCAGCTGCCCACCTATAGCCCGATCTAAGGTGTACTCCCCTGTCACCCAATCCCTCTGTGGGCCGTGGACTCACCAGCCCCCAGCAGCAGTGCCAGCAGCGGCAGCAGTGCCGCTGAGGTGGGTACACGGAGCGACATGGTGGGGAGTCCAGACCCGGGACCTCTCTGCTGGGCAGACAGCCAGTGCCAGCGCCTTATAACCCAGGTATAGTGGCCCCGCAGGGGAGGAAATGACATCACCACCACCCCCTCCCAGGCTCAGGGAGAGGGGACAGCTGTGGGGCATTCTAGGAACCTCAATTATTCATAGGAACCCACATTCAAGCATGCACCCCTCTGGGCTTCTGGCTCAGAAGCTCGGATGGGGGAGGGTCTCCCCAGAGACTCACGTGGGAACTGGGCAACTCTTCTTTTCTCGGCTCTTTGCTCATCTGGAAAGTGGATCCTTCTAAACCTACTTCCCCAGAGGTGAGAGTCCCTTCTCCATCATCCACCAGCTGCTCAGTGCTGGGACAATTGCTTAAGACACTTTCTTAGATTTTGGTGACAACTCACTCCAGAGCTTTGTGGTGAGGACGAAATATGAGGGGCGCTTGGACGGTGCCCTGCCCTGGGAACTTCACAGGGCCGCATGCTACCCCAGTACCACATGTGTGGTGTGGTGTATGCACGTGTGGAGACCGGAAGTCAATGGCAAGCGTCTTCCTGTGCTGCTCTCCACTTTGTTTTGAAACGGGGTCTCTCATTGAACTTGGAGTTAGACTTTTGGGATAGAACAGTTAACTAGGAAGCTCCTGGGATCCAACCAACTGTCCACTTAGTCTTGGGTTACAAGACACACAGCTTTTATGTGGACTCCAAGGATCTGAACTAAGGTCACCCTAGCACAGCCCTTCCTTTTCTCAGTAAGCCACCAACCAAGTCCCCAGTAACATTTTCCCTGCCTTTGCTTGTTTGTTTTTGAGACAGGGTTTCTCTGTGTATCCCTGGCTGTCCTGGAACTCACTCTGTAGACCAGGCTGGCCTTGAACTCAGAAATCTACCTGCCTCTGCCTCCCAAGTGCTGGGATTAAAGGCATGCGCCACCACCGCCTGGCGAGAATTTTGGTTTTTTTAAAACAAACAAACAAACAAACCAGAGAGATAGGGGCTGGAGACATGGCTCAGCGGTTAAGAGCACTGACTGCTCTTCAAGAGATCCCCGAGTTCAATTCCCAGCAACCACATGGTGGCTCACAACTATCTATAATGGGATCTGATGCCCTCTTCTGGTGTGTCTGAAGAGAGTGACAGTGTACTGACATACATAAAATAAACAAATCTTTAAAAAAGAGAGAGAAACAGTAGCATGTTTGCTTCAATACCAGGTGTGGGATATGAGGATGCTTCGGATTGTCTGTAGCAGCTATGATTTGCCTCGTGCTCTAGCAGGGGCGTGATTTTGCCCGCTCTAGTTTCTGTGATTGTGTGACATTTGGAATTCTGGAGAGTCTCTTGTGACTATTCAGGTTGGGGGGGGGGGAGTGACCAGATAAAGAACAGGGCTGAGGAAGGAGAGGGCAACTTGCAAACTCTAGAACATTCTGAAGGTGATGCCTCTGGTTTGCTAACCCACTAGAGGTGGAGAGCCACCAAGGAGCGTGTGAAGGGTGGCTGGAGCTGCTCAAGGTGCTGAGCACAACCCACCAGGGGAGGAGCTAGTGCAGGCAAAGAGCCTGGAGTGTCTGGGAAGTAGGCAATGGCATCTGGGGTCAGCTGCCATGAATGGGACACTTTGGACAGCACCAGAGTCGGGGACCATGGGCTAAGGATAAGAATAAAGTTGGCTCAGTTTGAGGGAGCCATCAGAGGGTGATGGCCTTATCCCAGAGGAAGGGAGAGGCCTTGAAATCCTTTCAGCTCCACAGGGGAGCCTGAAGCCACCCAGCATGAGCCCTGTAGGCAGCCACAGACTCTTTGATGCTTTGGCAATGAAAGCAGTCCCCAGCACTTCCTGTGCTTACAGATCCAGAAGATTCTGTTCTCATGACCTGACCATTTATTGTGGGTATTCTGCTCAGCACTGAGGTGGGAAGAGGAAGCTGGGATGGCCTTCTTCCTGTCACAGGCTGAGACATGCCTCTGGCTTGACAACCCCAGTGATAGCAGGGGTCACTGACAATAATTCACCGCCAGGGAAGGGACAGAGGTAGACTCAGGATCCAGGAAGGAAAGACAAGTACATAGATATCAGGACCAGCTGCAGGGGAAAGGCTCGAAGTATCAGGGGTCTCTAGAATGCCAGCCTCTGGAGCAGACAGCTGTCATCTGGCTGCAGACTGGCCGGGGAGCCTGGGCTTCTGAGGTTGATTGGGACCGATGTATTGGAGAGGCATGTGGGTGGGGGCTGTGATCCGGTCAGTGCCTAGGTAGGGCTGGAGAGCGGCGGGCACGAGGACTGAACCATCCTGGCGACAGAGCAGTTATTAGGATGCTACCCTTCCTCAAGGTCTCCCCTCAGCTGCTGGTGAAAGTCTCAACCCTCATACTGTTTCCCTTTTTTTGGTACTGCCAATTGAGCCCAGAGTGTTCTCTATGCCAGTCAAACTCTTAACCACTGAGCCACGCCCCCAGCCCCTCACTGGGGGATTCTAGGCAGGGCTCTACCGCTGAGTCACGCCCCCAGCCCCTCACTGGGGGATCCTAGGCAGGGGCTCTACCACTGAGCCACGCCCCCAGCCCCTCACTGGGGGATTCTAGGCAGGGGCTCTACCACTGAGCCATGCCCCCAGCCCCTCACTGGGGGATTCTAGGCGGGGCTCTACCACTGAGCCACGCCCCCAGCCCCTCACTGGGGGATTCTAGGCGGGGCTCTACCACTGAGCCACGCCCCCAGCCCCTCACTGGGGGATTCTAGGCAGGGCTCTACCACTGAGCCACGCCCCCAGCCCCTCACTGGGGGATTCTAGGCAGGGGCTCTACCACTGAGCCACGCCCCCAGCCCCTCACTGGGGGATTCTAGCCAGGGGCTCTACCACTGAGCCACGCCCCCAGCCCCACTGAGCCATGCCCTGACCTTCTTTTAATTTTTTTTTATTCCCCCCCCTTTACTTTTTAACTTGAGACAGGTTTTTATTAAGTTGCCCAGATAGGCCTTGAATCTGCAGTCGTCCTGTTCAAACCTGAGATTCCAGACTCGGGGGACCGCTCACCTTTTGCTGATTGCTCTCCAGGAGGGCGATGAGGACACGGGGGACAGCACAAGCCGTGGCATTTACCTGGAAGAAGTGCACGCTCAGGGTCAGGCTCTGACTTCGTCCTGGCCCTGGGATGGGAAGGTGGAGACACAGTGTGAGCCTTACCGTGTGTGCGAACTGCAGCTCCCCCGTCTCGGTCTCAAACATGATATACAGACGGCGGCTCTGGAAGTCTGTGCAGTTGGAGGCGCTGGTGACCTGGAACGGAAGTGACAGAGAGGCTGTCTTGGGGGAACGGGCCCATCCTCCAGTGTTGTACCAACCGTGCCCACTAGGCCAGGCCTCTCACCTCTCCATAGCGGCCCCGGCCAGGCATCCAGGCCTCAATGTCGAACTTGCGATAGGCAGGAAGGCCCAGTTCCTGGGTGGGCATGTCCAGCACCCTGAGGCCAAGAGTAAAAGACGTTGGATAAAGGAGAAGGCTATAAAGGAGGTGAATGAAGGAGGAAGAAGCAGAGGAGGAGGAAAAGGAGGAGGAGGAGGAGGAGGAGGAGGAGGAGGAGGAGGAGGAGGAGGAGGAGGCTGCAGTGGCAACCAAAAAGGAGGGAAAGGGGTAAGATCACAGTGGAAGAAAAGAACCAGCAGCTGGGGAGGCGGTATCCACAGGAGACAGAAGGCCGAGGTGAGGAGGAAAGACCATGCGGCTGTCTGTGGGCACTCACCCTACCATTCTTATGGTCTATAGCAGCACCTCCAGTTTTGGAGTTCTAACTGGCCTTTTCTGTCTTTACTTTTTTCCCCTTTTCTTTCTGGGTGGGGGAGTATGGGGGGGGGGATAGGGTCTCATATAGCCCAGGCTGGCCTAGACTTCACTGTGTAGCTGAGGATGGCTTTGAATAGGGTCCAGATCACAAGTGTCGGGGTTATAGATCACAAGTTGTAGGTGTGCATCTCTGGGCCCTGTGTTTGTGTGTGCCCGGTGATTCCACTAGACAGGCTGGGCAGTGAGCTGTGGGGCGCCATTTGTCTCTCCAGCATTAGGGGACAGGTTCTTGCCATCACCCCCAGCTCCTGTGTGGGTGTGAGGGTCAGAGCTGAGGTCCTCCTGCTCACACAGTAGGCACTTTTCTGAGCTTGTTTTCTGTTTCCTTTGAAATAAGGTCTCACTCATGTAGTCCTGGCTGGCCGCAAACTCACAGCAATCCTTCTGCCTCAGACTTCCCAGTGCTCGGGTTCTAAGTGTGAACCACAACATCAAGCCTTTTCTGTTTTGCTTGTTTTATTTTGAGACAGGGTTCCACTCTGTTGGAACTCTGTAGCTCAGGTTGGTTTTGAACTCATGGAAATCCTGCCACGGACTCGAAAGTGTTGACGTTACAGGTGTGCGACCTGCCACCTGGTTGCATACTCTCAGTTGCTTTTTAATTTGTTTTTTTGTTTGTTTTTATTTATGTGTTTGTTGTAGTGAGTTGCCTGGGTAAAAGTTAGCCTTCCTCGGCCCTCAGTAAATCTGTGTGTCCTAGAGAACAAGTGGGCCTTGTGATAGCTGGTCCCTCCCTTCTGCACCCCCATTTCACCCTGGAGGACAATGAGGTCTCTTGAACCAAACTCTAGAGATGGGAAGCTCTGAGGGGCGGGGGGCAGCTTTACTTCCCCTGCTCTTATAAAACAAAAGATGCATAGACAGAAACTATACAGCCCAGAGGCCCCACCTAGGGGAAAGGAGCAGGCGGTAGGCCAGCCCAGTCGACCCCACTCCCTCCCTCAACCCCTACCAGTCCCACCCAGCTCCATCTCCGCACCGGAAATGCAAGCCCAGCTCCGTCAAGATCTCCACCTGCAGAGACAGGAATTCATCCAGCAGCTCCGAGCTCTGTTCCAGACCTGGGCCTGTCACCCCAAACATCTCCACCTGGGGCAGGGCAGGGACACTGAGTCAAAGAGGTCCTGGGTGGTGGAGGGGACCTGTGCACGCCATCCAGGCCTGCGCCACTCACCTTAGTGAAGTGATGGACTCGGTACAGCCCCCAGGGCTCCTTCCCGGTGTCCGTCTCTGCCCGGTAGCAGGTACTGGCACAGACCATCCTGATAGGAAGATGGGAGGTTGGGTCAGGGAGGGTAGATGTTACCAATGGGTCTAGCAGTAAAGGAAATGGGCATCACCTGACTGGAAGGTCCCTGAGAGCTACAGAGTGGTCCATGAAATACCCTGGGAGGAGAGAGAGGCAGGTTAGCCAGGGTTGCCACTGTCCGCAGGAAGTCACAGGATGGGGTTAGCCAGGGGTGCCATGGCCTGCAGGAAGTCACATGAGATTACAGCAGAAGCCTATGTCAGAGGACATGATCCTAGAGTCCCTGTGATTTTCGGCAGTTAACAGTCTACACAATTGTATGTGTTAGCCCTAGGGTAGTTATCTGTCCCCTGTGGGGAGCTGTCATCCCCCCATCACCCAGGCAGCTGCTTACCTGCCAGCCCCACCTCTGCAGTCCCAGCCAGGTTGAGGTCTTCGAAGCGGGAGGGGTCAATATTGTAAATCTGAGATGGGTTGGCATTTGGTGTCATTCCACAGCCTTCCTGGGGGAAGGGTGCAGGGAGTTGGGTAACGGGTAACCTTGGCCTCCCTAATGCTGAGGTCACCACCCCAGCTGTTCCTTTAGAAAGCATCTGGAATTGCTTTTCTCTCCCATGCTGTGACTGACTTCCACGACCCAGCCCAGGGCAGTCTCCTGAGAGACAGAGGGCCCGTCACCCCGGTCTCACTCACAAACACAGCTCCTCTCAGAAGGTCTGGAACCGTCATGGGGGTGAAGCCCTGCAGGGAGGGGAGGGGATCAGCCCAAGGAGAGGACAGTGGCTGTCCTGCCTTCCCACAGTCCAACCCTCAGCAGGGGACACTACTACGGAGGCCTGAGTCCTGGCACCCTGCTATTGGCATTCTCTGGCTGCGAGCACCCTGCTTTTCCCACAGTTTATCTGCAGAGGGCAGCTGGAGGTACCACTGAGTACAGCTCTACCATGTCCCCTCCCCACCTGAAGCCTCCCTCGTGCCCTCAGAAAAATCTGTTTGGCCAATGCCTTTAATCCCAGCACTCAGGAGGCAGAGGCAGACAGATCTCTGAGTCTGAGGCCAGCCTGGTCTACTTAGGGAGCTCCAGACTACCAGCTAAGGTTACAAAGTCAGACCCTGTCTCAAAAAAAAAAAAAAAAGAAAGAAAAAAGAAAAAAAGAAAAAAAAAGAAAGAAGGAAGGAAACAAAAAGAACAACAGAAAGAAAACCTGCCAGCCTGTGATGCCCCCACCATGGCCAGCAACTCCTCAGCCTTGATGGCACGGACCCCTTGCCTCAGTGGACACTGTTCCCCAGGTGCCCCCAACCCTGCACTGCAGCAGGAAGCAAGGGGTAGTGACTACACGTGCAGGCTCTGGGCCTAACTCTGAGCTCCATTCAAGTCTCATTCTCCCATCTCAAAAGGGGACGTAATAATAGCATCCGAGCAGCGCAGACGCCACAGGAACCAATGTGCTGCCGAGGCTGAGAGCTGCGGCACACTGGCCTCTTGGTTTTTTAATTTTTAATTTAATTTTATTTTTTTGAGACAGAGTTTCACTATGTTGCCCAGGTTGGCCTTGAAGTTTTGATCCTCCTGCTTCTGCTTCTCCATTGCTGGATAAAGTATGTGCTACCGTCTCTCTGTGCACGGACATGTTCAGGGGGACCAGGGCCTAATGCATGCCAGGCAAGCGCTGTACCAGTTAACTGAGCTACATTCCCAGCCCCCTTGAGCATCCTTAATCCATCTAAGCTCGGTACCCGTGCCACCCTGTCCAAGCAGGTCCTCGGGCAGGCCATACCCTGCTGACAAGCTTGCTGAGAGTGAAGTTAACCAGGCCGTGCTGTAAGAGGGCTCCAGCCCCACGCAGGTAATAGGATCGGTGGCCAGACACGTGAGACAGGCGCCTAGAGACAGACAGGCAGACAAACCAGCAGTGCCTATGGGCCAGGCTGGGTGGGGAAAGGACTCGTGTACCCAGGGGGCAGAGAGGCACAGATGTCAGGCGGGCCTGGTATCAAATATTCATGCTGGGTGGGCCCAGCCCTGGCAGTCCACCCTGTACCCTAAGGCTGCAGGAGAGGAGGCTAGCTGCCAGCTGTTAGGGCTGCCAGCTGTTAGTGTGGGGATGATGGGTTGAGGGGGATTGAGGCCCAGAGGGGGATGGTGGATGGGGGGGGCTCACTTCTGCCGGATGATGTCCAGTTTCTCGCCGATTTCCAGGTGGCCTCGGGGTTGGAAGGAGAAAGCTGGTGGCAGGTGGAATGCAATGGGGGAAGGAAGGAAGAGAGATGAATCAGAGAGCAGGGAGGAGAGAGAGGGTCATGGGGGAAGGGAAGGGGTAAGAGAAGCCGACAGAAAGGACGGAAGAGAGGGAAGCGAGGGGAAGGAAGGAGGAGAAGGTGAAGGAAATGGATGAGTGAAGGTAAGGAGATCAGACGGAGAGTGGAGAGAGGGCTAGAAGAGAAGCCCCCGAGAGAGGGGACCAAAGCAAAGCAAGGAAGAAAAGAGAGAAGCAGCCAGACATGCAGTACCCATGCCAGCGTGGGCTGCCCGGCGAAAGAAGGGCACGGAGATGCAGCCTCCGCTCAAGTCTGCAGGGATGGTTCCAGCTGTGCCCTCAAGCCCCACCCTGACCAAAGGCCTGCCATGTTCCACTCCCAGCCCGAGACCTGAGGGACACTGAGCACTGGGATGTGACTTACCCGGCTTGTCACCCACCACACGGAGCACTCTAGCCTGGCTCTCATCCCCAACAGGCTGCAGGAAGAGGAGTGTGTCAGGGGGAAGGAGAAAGCCCGGATGCCCTGTCTCCCTTGCAGCTTGAATGGCCTTTACCGTGTCTGGGTGGGTCTGGTTGGGCAGCCTCAGTGCCTGCTGGTAGAACTGCTCCTCCAGCTGGCTCTCTCTGGGGTACAACGGTGTAAGCTGCTTCCGGATTTCCCGGCCACGGGCCCGCAGGCCCTGATATTGGGGGTCCTAGACAGGACAAAGTTGGTTACCTTGGGGTGCGTCAGGGATGCAGATACTCAGCGTGACTCAGCTTTGATGGCAGGGCCCCATGCAGACACTCGATGTTTCTTTTCATCCAGCCCCCCCCCCCCTGCCCCGGAGTTTCCTCTCAACTTGGCAAGATCATGCGGACAATGCTCAGGTCTAGCTAACTGGAATTTTCTCTTGCTTTGGCTGTGAGGAGACAGGAGCCAAGCTGAACTACCCAAGAGGGAACTATCAGGGAGGTACACTCGATTCTGTCTTCCTCTGTTGGAAAGGGAGAAAGCTGGGTTCAGAATAAACTTAGTATCAGAGCAGGGAGCTGGCTCTAGTGCACCTGACACCAGCTGTATTTTCACAAATTGACAGACTGTCTTTGTTTTTAATACATATGTTTTACATAAGTATACGTGTGTGTGCGTGCGCACACACACTGGAGAGCAGATGTGGACCCTCTGCAAGAGCAATACACACTTGTGACCACTGAGCCATCTCTCTGGCCCCAGTGGAAGCTCTTCTTTTTATCTTACCTCCTAACCCTGCCTGAACTAGAACTGTGACCGACATGGTACCCTCCCTGCCCTCCCCACTGAGGGTGCAGACGTCAGGGCCCTGAGTACCTTCTTCACTTGGTCACTGTTTTGGTTTGCCTGGTGGAGAGGAGGAAAGGGGAAAAGGTGATTAGGTCATGGGTTTGGGGGTTCAGAGAAGAGACAGAAGAGGTCAAAGTTCAAAGAGGAGCATGACATCTGAATCTCCTGCTCTGCCTCAGGTTCTCTGCTCTTAGAGCCACGAGATGGCAACATGAAGTGACAGTAATGATACTGAGCGGCCGGGCGGTGGTGGCGCGCGCCTTTAATCCCAGCACTTGGGAGGCAGAGGCAGGTGGATTTCTGAGTTCGAGGCTAGCCTGGTCTACAGAGTGAGTTCCAGGACAGCCAGGGCTACACAGAAAAACCCTGTCTCGAAAAAACAAACCAAAAAAAAAAAAAAAAAAAAAAAAAAAGTAATGACGCTGAGCGCTGGGAATGAACTGCTCCCTCCTCCTGGGGTCTGTGAGGGGAAGATGGGGGCTCCTGTGAGTGTACCTCTTTGTTTTATATTGTTACTTACTTTGTTCATTTGGGTTTAAACCTTCATGCCTTCTGCATGATAGATAACATTGTACCACCCAGCTACATTCCTGGCCCTACTGGTGTGTGTGTGTGTGTGTGTGTGTGTGTGTGTGTGTGTGTGTGTGTG
>NW_021620297.1:454935-487348 GCF_004785775.1 Grammomys surdaster
GTGTGTGTGTGTGTGTGTGTGTGTGTGTGTGTGTGTGTGTGTGTGTGTGTGTGTACACGTGTGCACTGCAAGTGTGGATGCGCTTGGAGGCCAGAAGGGGGTGTCAGAACTTCTGGAGTTGGAGTTACAGGTGGGTGTGAGCACCTGGCAAACTCAGGTCTGTAAGAACTGCTGGACCATCTCTCTTTTTCGGGTTTTTTTGGTTTTGTTTTTTGTTTGAGACAGGGTTTCTGTGTGTAGGCCTGCCTGTCCTGGGGCTTGCTCTGTAGAACAGGCTGGCTTCGAACTCAGAGATCTGCCTGCCTCTACCTCCTGAGCACTGGGATTAAAGGTGTGCACCACCACCTCCCAGCTAGGTTTTTTGCTTGTTTTATTTTGAAAGATTTATTTATGCATTTCATGAATATGAGTGCTCTATCTGCATGCCAGAAGAGGGCATCAGATCCCATTACAGATGGTTGTGAGCCACTATGTCGTTGCTGGGACTTGAACTCAGGACCTCCGGAAAAGCAGCTAGTGCTCTTAACTGCTGAGCCACCTCTCTAGGCCCCGTCTGTTTTCTAAATGACTTTTTTGGGGGACTCATGTAGGGCAGCCTGGCCTGGAACCTGATATGTAGCTGTGACTATTTTATTGAGAATGAACCCAACAGGCTCTCACGCTTAGTCCCCAGGTGATGAACTATTTGGAAGGAGTAGGAAGCATGGCTTTGTTAGAGTAGGTACAGACTTGGCGGAAAGATATGTCACTGGGCTTTAAGACCTAGTATCTGCTCTCTGCCTGCTGGAGGAGGATCACAATATAAAGGTCCAGCCACTGTTCCAGCCTTCCACGCCTATCAGCTTCCCGCCATGACGATAATGGAGTAACCCTCCTAAACTATAAGCAAGGCCCCAGTTAAACACAGGCCTTGGTTCTGGGATCTCCACAGCAACAGAACAGTGATGGAGACAGTAGCTAAGGAGGATACTGAACTCTTGATCCTCTGACCTCTGACCTGCCAGATGCTGGGATTACAGATGTATGCCACCAACACCCTTAGGACGTCTACTAAGCCATCTGTGTGAATGCTACAGGCTGTCAAGCTTTGTAAGTGTTAGATTGTGACTCTCTATGGGGCGCTGTAACGGAATGTTGGGGTTGCAAAAAAATCGGCAACATTAAGGGTTTCTGTATGTACAATGACGTAAACTAGTTACAACCCGAACATGTAAGAAATATGAGGTGTTTCTGGTAAAAAGGGGCTGGTGGGTGGGGAGAGGTTAAGAACCTCAGGTCTAAGCCAGGCACTCTCTTCTCTCCTCTCCACAGACCTGATTCAGTGCCTCTCTAGACAGCCTTCAGTTCAGGACCATGGACACTGGCCCTAAACTAGCAACCGTGACTTGAACCATCCTGCCGATGACTGCTGTCAGGATGGGTGTCTGAGCTCTGACAAGAGGATTCTACTTAGGGAATGGCCTCCTTGCTCTTGGAAAAGACTGTGAGGTAGACCTTGTCTCTGACTGGTGGCAGCCATCTTGGAACTGGGACGAGGTCCAATCTATGCACTGAAGTTGGGCACACAGAGGAAAAGGATCTGGTTGGGGATGTTGAAGGAAGCTAATTCATCAGCCCTTGGAACACCAGGCCTGGGTGGCTTGTTTTATTAGGTAACAACTATCTACATGATTCAAGCCCTTTCAATTGGGTTTTCTGTTACTCCCAGACAGAGAGAAGCATCCTTCTGCCTCTGGCCTGCCCTGGCCCACGCAGGACCTCCATCCCCCACCCCCCACCCCCCCAGCTCACCAGCAGGGCCCGCACTGCCTCTGCCACAGCCTCCTTCTCTGCCTCCAGGCTCCGGATCTCCTCCCGTAGCTGCCTCAACTCCTGCCATGCGGAGATCTGCACCGGGAGAGCATCACAGTGAAGTGGTCACTGCTCTGAAGTCTCGCCTACCAGGCACCTGATGACAGCGGGTGAGGGGCACTCTCTCCTCCATTAGCACTGATGCCCAGAAGCCAGGGTGGGCACACGGCTGCCCCGAATCAATGCATTTCCCAGTTTACTCTGCAGCTGCTTCTGTTGGTATGATCAGGACCAACTAACGGACAATCATGGAAGTACGACTCTTTGTTTTTGTGAGACAGTGTACTTATTTATGTATAGCCCAGGGTGGCCTTGAACTTATAATCATCCTGTCCTTCTCTGAGTGCCCAGACTACAGAGGCACTAGCACACGCCTGGCTAAGTCATCTCTTTAGAGGTGATTATAAACTTTCTTTTTCTTTCTTACTTTGTGTGTGGGTGCAGCGTGGAAGTCAGAAGACAGCATGCAGGAGTCAGTGCTCTCCTTTCACTATGTGGATCCCGGGGGATTGAACTCAGGTCGTCGGCTTGGCAGTAAGGACCTTTACCTGCTGAGCCATCTCCCCTGGCTTCTTTAAATACAAGGTGTCCTCAGATCTGCCTGCCTCTGCCTCCTCCAAAGTACCGCACCACCACACCCAGACAGATTTTCCTATTATTATTAAGCACGTACATGAATTTCTTGTGTTTGAGCCGGGCGATGGTGGTGCACGCCTTTAATCCCAGCACTTGGGAGGCAGAGGCAGGCGGATTTCTGAGTTCGAGAGTTCGAGGCTAGCCTGGTCTACAGAGTGAGTTCCAGCCAGGAACTACACAGAGAAACCCTGTCTCGAAAAACCAACCAACCAACCAACCAACCAAACAAACAAAAAAAAGAATTTCTTGTGTTTGCACTTGAATGAGGGTTCAGAAGACAATTCTCTCAGGAGTTGGTTTTCTCCTACCACTGGGGAATTGAACTCAGGTTGTCCGGTTTGACAGAAGTGCCCCTATTGGTTGGGCCACCAGTGCTTACTGGTGAAAAACTCAACACGACAAAAACTTAAAAATGAGGCTGACGTGATTTACAATGACTGGTGTGAGTCTGTAGTGAGCTGAATGAGCAATGTCCCCCATATCCTGACATTTGAACACGTGGTCAGTGGCTGGTGACGTTTGTGAGGCTTAAGAGGCGTGGCCTTGCTGGAGGAAATATGTTCCTGGAGGTAGGCTTCCGGAGCTCAGAACCTCGTCCCACATCTACTTTGGTCTCTCTCTGTGCTCCATGCTTGTGGTTAAAGATGTGAGCTGTCAGCTTACTGCTCTGCCACCTGCTGCCAGTCTGTCCCTGACGAGCCCAAAATAAATTCTGGAAGTTGGTTTGATCATGGTGTTTTATCACGGCAACATAAAAATAACTATACAGAAAGGTTCAAGACAGTTGGGAAGATTCATCCATTACGTTCGGAACTCACTACCCACATGGTGACCCCCAATTTCAGTTCCCTATAAGGTAGAATTATGGCACATAGTCTCAACAACTGGATCGTCAGTAGATGAACAGATATATTTTAAATATCTGTTTCGCAGGTATTTATCCATTCAATTCTATCAGCTCGCTGTTTATAGCAGGATGCAAAACCCTCTATCTCCAAGAATCTCCCGGATTCACACCTCCCTCCTCATTTTTCTTTGTGGCCTTAGGGTGAGCCTGGCATATAGTTCGAGTACAGAAGACAATGGTATTTAAGTTTCGGGAGTACAGTAGATACCAACTGTCCAATTATGAAACGCATGCAAAAGGGCGTGCAGGTCACAGAAGGCATCCACGACGTTCAATAGGGCCTTAGTTCTCCCTAGTCACTGGCACATAAGTGGGTGTCCTGCACAAGACATTGCCTAACTTGGGAAGGAACCCAAATTCCTGCTGAGTAGTTTTCCCCCACAACTGGAATGCATCTGGCAAACCCAGTTCTAGAAAGCAGCCCGCTCCCGCAGGGCGCAAGCGCACTCACAATCGCAGGCAGGTCGGCCGGCCGCAGCTCCCCCTTGCGGAGCTCCAGGGAGCGCGCGGCTTTTTCTGGGCATGCGCACACCGACTCCATGTCCACGTAAGGCAGCTCGCTGTAGCCCTCACGTGCGTGTTCGTACAGGAGGTTTCGGACTCGTTTTTCTGTAGTGAAACTCCTCCTTGGGTTCTGGTTGCACACGCAGCGTCCTGGGGACCGGAGCCCCTGGCGAGTCAGGAAAGGCCACAAGAGCCGTGCCATGGACGCAGCCATCTTGGACTGGAAACAAGAAGTCACTCACCATAGGCGAGCCAATCAGAGGCGCAAGGGGATTTCCCGCCCAGGCTTCAGAAACCCTTCCAATGAGGAGAAGTGGACGCATTATAGACTCTGTCATTGTCCAATCATCATCCTTATCCCGCCCCCTCGATGACGCAGTTAAGATGGAGCCAATCACGAAAGAGAAATCCCGGAAGGGGCTGGAGATAGGAGTTGGCGTGTGTACGACCCCGCTAGGTTGGAGAGGTGGGTGCAATTACCTGGGATCCAGACATTACTCTCATCTGTCTTCAGTTTCTCCTTCCAGTATCCGGGCGAGGGCGATCGGGTTCTTGGGGGCCTACTCCGAGTGAGACTGGATTTGCGAGAGGACTTTCTGTTTTAGAGTTTTAGAGGAGATTCCAGAAGGCTCTGAGAGTGGGATTCTGGTCCCATCCTACTTTCTGAGTGTCTTATCTCCTAACACAGGGACGCAGCAGGCGGCGAGATGTCCTGGCCCGGCCTTCTCCATGGCCTCACCACGTCCCTCAGTCGTGGTAAGTGAGCATGAGCCACAGGGACGAGGATGGACGAGGACAACTCACTGGCACTTGTGGTTTTGCCAGATTTCGGATGGTGTCAGCTTTAAGCACGGTGCCGTTTTTGTTTTGGAGACAGGTTTTCACTGTAGGCCAGGCTCGCTTCCAAATCACATTGTAGACAGGATGGCCTTGAACTCCTGACTGCAGCTTCAACCTCCCAAGTCCTGGTGTTACAGGCGTTTTCTACCACGCTCCCCGGCTCCAGGGGCAAGAGGTGGAAAGCCCGTGTCCAGCAGAGTTTAAGTCAGTCATTGTCATGGCTCCCCTGCGTCCCCTGCGTATATAGCGGGTAATCCCGAGACTGTACTGCCTAGTGATAGTCTGTCTTAGTTTATGTAAGTACACTCTCTGTGTTCTTGTAACAACCATACCAACAAATATTTGTTGCTCGGCGTGTCTTCCTGGTTAGGTGTCTCTCAGTTGTGTTCATTCCTTTAGCGGGTATTTATTGGTGACCTAAGGGTGGGAAATCCAAACTAGGAAGTTTAGTCATTCATTCAAGTTCTGGTTTTCTAATTCTAAGACGTGCCACCTACTGGAGAGGAACTTTTATGTTCTTAGACATTGCCCAAATGTCAGGTCTGTGCACGGTGTCGTGAGCGAGGCGTTGAGTATTTCATTCACATGGGTATTTTACTGAACAACCTGCTCTACATATAGAGTTTCAGGGCAGGCAGAGCTACATAGTGAGACCCTGTTTTTAAAAAAATCAATTTTGTATATATAAGTGTTTTGCCTGTATATGTCCGTGCATCACACTTGTGAACGGCTTCTGATCCCTGGGAACTGGGACTCCAGACGATCGTGAGTTGTCACGTGGGTCCTCTGTAAGAGCACCCAGTGCTCTTAACCATGGAACCACCTCTTCAGCGCCAAAAATTAAGGACTGCCTTGAAAACATCTCCTCCAGTGTGTGCGCCTGCCTTTCCTTAGATCACACTGCAACCACCAGGGTCCCTGCTGTTTGCTTGTTTGTTTTGGTGCACCTAGGCCGGTGCAGTCTGAACAAGGAACCAGTGGGGAATGGGAAGCCATGGCAGGTTGGGTAGGGGGTGGGGTCTTCGAGAAAGCTTGGCCTTGCCAGCATGCTCGGTTTATATAAAAGGTTTAAAACCTGTAAGAACATTACAGTTATGGGTATACTAATAAAGGTTAGCTGTTGTATTATTCCTAAAGAATACATGAGTGTCTTCCCTGCGTGAATATGTGCACCAACGATCTACAGTGCCTTTGGAGGCCAGAAGAGGCATCCGGTCCCTAGAGCTGTAGTTAAAGATTGTTGCCAGCCACCATGTGGGGCTGAGAATTGAACCTGGATCCTCTGTAAGAGCAACCACTGCTCTTAACCACTCAGGCATCTTTCCAGCCCCCGTATGAATGTACGTGGGTATGTTAGTGCAACTCACGCATGTGTCAGATCCTATGGAACTAGAGTTGTGAGCCACCACTGTGGGTGCTGGGAATCAAATGATCCTTTGCAAGAGCAACAAGTGCTTCTAACCACTGAGCCGTCTGTCCGTCCCCACTGAATACCTTTAGACATAAGCGGACATGACCTTGTAAAGGGCTTGGATCCCTCTCGAGAATATGGAAACCTAGTAGACTCTCTTGTGTCTCTCCAGGCCTAGCCCTAGCTCCCCAGCTCTGGGCCACCCGTTCCATGGCCACCCTGAACCAGATGCACCGCTTGGGCCGCCCGAAGGAACCCCCTAAGCGTCTGGGCCCCACAGAGGGCCGGCCCCAGATGAAGGGTGTGGTGTTACGCACATTCATCAGGAAGCCGAAGAAGCCCAACTCAGCCAACCGCAAGTGCTGCCGCGTGCGCCTCAGCAATGGCAAAGAAGCTGTCTGCTTCATCCCCGGGGAGGGCCACACCCTGCAGGAGCACCACGTGGTCCTCGTGGAGGGCGGTCGCACACAGGACCTGCCTGGGGTTAAACTCAAAGTTGTGAGGGGCAAGTATGACTGTGGCCACGTGCAGAAGAAGAAATGACCAATTCACAGCAGGTCTGGTGCTGGATCCTTGGAAACTGGTATGTCCTGCTCCAGGGGCAGCTAGTCTTGGGCTCAAATCTTACTCTGACTCAGCAAGACTGCTATTAACCTGATCTGGACATGAATTGGAAGGAAGGATTCCTGTGTGCACTCTCTTGGCTTCCATGTTCAGCGTCTGCAGGTTGACCTCATGGATGGGGGTTGTAATAAACATATCTTCAGGTTGTGATGTCACCCAGTGTGCAGTGTTGGTCCCCAGGTGTGGTGGCAAATGCCAACCTGTGTGCCTCGGGTCCCTCTCCCTGATAGAACTGTTCTAGGTGCTGAAGGCTGTTACCCGTGTGCTACATGAGCCCGGTGCTTATTTATATGTGAGTCGGTTTCTTTTGTTTGGGAGGTTGGCATGTACATGTGAGAGCAGGCGCCCTTGGAGGGTGTAGATTCTGGATCCCCCCAGGATTCGGTTGTGAACCGTCTGATGTGGGTGCCGGAAACCAAACTTGGGTCCTAAGTTTGTGTTCCTAATCTCTGAGCCATCTGCCAGCCCCGTGAGCACCGTTTTATTGGGCAGATTGGAAGGATTTAGAATAGGCATTAGGGTGGCTCCCCCACAGCCTGTCCAGTGCCGGGCATCTCTATGGGGGGTGGAGGGCAGGAGAAAGGATGTTAACTGGCAGGAAGCAAGGAGCCTCTGTGGAACTGATGAGACGTGCTGCCAGCCAGGCGAAGGTGAGGTGCTGCAGGGAGTACAGACAGACAGACAGACAGACACAGTCCTGTCCCCAGGTGGATAGGGGCCCACAGCTGGATCTGTAATGCAAATGTCCCAGTGTCCACTCTTCCCTGCTGACAATCAAGCCATCCCCAAAATATGCAGATGAGAGTCACTCTCCAGGGCTGGCGTGGCTTAGTGAGTAAAGATGGCTGATAGCAAGCCTGGTGACCTGAATCTGATCCCCTGGTTCCACATGGTAAAGGAAAACCTTCTGCAAGTTGTGCTCTGACTCCCCAACCCCCATATGTGCTGGGACGTGTTTGTCTACACCAGTGGTTCTCAACCTGTGAGTGTCAAGCCCTTTGGGAGTTGAAGGACCCTTTCACAGGTGTTGCCTAAGAAAGACCATTGGAAGACATATTTAAATTATGATTCAAAACTAGCAAAATTATAGTTATGAAGTAGCAATGAAAATACTTTTATGGTTGGGGTCATGATAGCATGAGGACCTGTATTAAAGGGTCACAGCATTAGGAAGGTTGAGAACCTCTGGTCTACACAAGCCAATAGTCATGGTGAGTGCTGCTCGCTTAGAGGACCCAAGTTCAATTCCCAGCACTCATGTCAGATGGCTCACAATCACCTGTAACTTCAGCTCTCTCTCTTCCGACTCCTGCACTAAAATGCACATATCCATACACAGACACACAAATTTTTTTTTTTTAGATTTATTTATTTATTTTGTATATAGCATTCTGACTACATGTATGCCTGCAGGCCAGAAGAGGGCACCAGATCTCACTATAGATGGTTGTGAGCCACCATGTGGTTGCTGGGAATTGAACTCAGGACCTCTGGAAGATCAACCAGTGCTCTTAACCCCTGAGCCATCTCTCCAGCCCCACAAAATTTTTTTTAAAAGTCACTGTCTTCTTCTTCTTTTTTTTAACTAAAACAGCTGACCATTTTATTTTCACGCTTCACAATATAAGTGAAAACTGCCCCCTTTTGTATCACTTCTCCCTCCAAGTGTTCTCTCTGTTAGGAAGGAAGTTCCTTGCTATGCATCTAGTAAACACTCAGGCTCAGTACCAAGATCTCCTGGTGAAACAGAACAAGAAATACAAACCGGTAACGAGCGCTTCTGCTCTTATCTGGCAGGGTCATGCCGGGCCGCGTGGGCACCATCATAGGGCGGGCGGGGAGTCTCATCACTGGAGGCCTGGGCATCATGGGCATGTGGTCTCCCATGGGTGGTCTCATTCCAGGAGCTGGTCCCACAGGCATCATCCCAGGAGGAGGGGGCCCATCACTGGCATCATGGGAGGGCCTCCCATGTCGGGTGCCGGCCTCATGCCAGGCCGAGGAGGACCCGGGAGACTTGGGGGAGGTGGGATCATGGCCCCTGCAGGCAGAGGAGCAGAGAACAGAGCCATAGGGATCTTTCCTTATTGAAATGCAGCCGTGTTTTGTCAGTCAGGCTCTGGGCCTGCTCTTCCATCCATTTCTGGTAATAGTCTTTCACATTCTCTTTGTGTTTCCGAGCACTGCAGTGTGTCTTCCTCACAGACGGGGAATCATGGGTAAGACACGGATCACAGTAGTCACAATAAAACTTAGGCACGATGCTCACAGGCCGTTGGCTACTCGAGTCCCACTGTCTTCTTTTCTCCTTTTGTTATAATTCTGAGCTGGGTCTATTGGATTTTTTTTCTTTGTTTCTTTTTTCTTGGGGGGGCAAGGTCTCACGTAGCTCAGGCTGGCCTTGAAGTCCATATACCACTGATGACGACTTTGAACCCCCAATCCTCCTGCATTTACCTAGATGCTGGGACTAGAAGTGTGTGCTCTCAGGTCCCGCTTGGCCTGCTATTTTTTGACAATTTACCCACTGGGATCCATACATGAAGTAGTTCTCAGGCTTAGCAACCTAGAGATGTCTGCGTCACATGATGGTAGTCCCTGCTTGAGAGACAGAAGCTATGAACAAGCTGGTAGTCCCTGGTTTGTCACAGCAGGAGGGCCACACCGGAGCACCTCTTCTCCCCAGATACCCATCAGCTGGGGACTGCAAAGCCACTTTCGGTTTTCACACCATCCAGGAGAAGGCAGTGTGTCCTGGAAGTCCCAATCAGGCTGGTAAGCTAGGACAGACGGATCCTGACCCGCACACTGGAGTGGGTCACAAGGGCACCATAGTGTCCCACCCAGGAACGAGTGTCTCTTCCATACTGCTCAAAAGACACATACCGGATGCCCTTGCCAAAGTCAGAGAACACGTGAGAGACCTGTGGGACACGAGAGGGACAGAGCAAGGCTGGCGGACCCCTCTTCCTCCATCCTAGCAGACTCCCTGAGCACCCAGATGGCACCCGGCCATACTCTAGGTGCTGGGGCACAGCAGTGAGGTCAGCAGCGAAATGGGGGGCTCGGTGCTGAAGACCTGGGGTGCATGAGGGCAGTGGGCATTCTCCAGGAGGAAGGCAGGTAAGTGTGAAAATGAGCAAGGAAACGCCTCACGCCTCTCCGGGTGATGTTGGATCAGAAGGCCTGGGAGCGATGTGAGGCTCTGGAGAAAGCCTTGCAGATGCTAAACAGTGCAAAGGCCCTGAGGGAGGAGTGCCTGCAGCAGACTGAGGAGAGAGGAGGGGTGGGCTCGGGTAGGTAAGGAGACAGTGTGGGGCTTTAGGGAACATGATGAGCCAAAATTGTGGCGCCCTTCCCCGGGTTTATCTTCATTCGTTACTGTTGATTGAGAGAGGTTCTATGTAGCCCAGGCTGGCCTCAGACTCACAAAGATCCACCTGCCTCTGCCTCTCAAGTGCTGGAATTAAAAGGCCTGAACCACCACTTATTATAGAAACAGGGTTTCAGGTAGTTCAGGCTGGCCTTGAACTCCTGACCCTCCCACGTCAGTCTCCTAAGTGCTGTGATCTGAAATGTGCACAGTCAGGCCTGGCTTTTGTGGGATCGAAGGCCACTCAGGATTTCTGTGCCTCAACTGCTCAACTCTGGGATAGTAACAGGCCAAGTTCAGCCATTACAGCACCTTTAAGGACGCCTTGAACATAGTAGGTGTTAATAAATACTGCATGACTGGGCCGTTGCTCTAATAAAACTGATTGGTTAATCATTAAACATCTTGGAGCAGAGTCTAGACGTAGTGTAAGGGCACAGATCCCGTCAACGAAACCGGAAATCAGCAGGGTGACTGTTATATGCAGGCACCATGGAGTGGCCCAGGGGCTGAGGGGACGGCCAGTCTGGACTCACTTGTCGCCAGCTCCTCTCGGTCCACTGAAGGACTGGGTTGGGTGAGGCAGAGAACTTGACCACTTCATTTTCATATTCATCCAGTAGGCGGACCCGAAGCCGGTAAACGCAGCCGCAGTTCTCACGGGCGCCCCACCTGTAAGGTGATGGTGCGACTTCAGGTCCCTGCCACCCAGCCAGCTGTCTGGGTTGGCAGGAGGGAGGCTGAGGGTTGCGCTTTCCTGCACCTGAACCAAGGACTGTCCACTTGGGAGCATCGAGGCTGAGTGCTGGGGCGGAGCTAAATCATGAGGGCGGAGCCAACCCTGAGAAAAGAGCCTAGAAGACTTTGTTATTACAGGAAAGTGGAAATATGGTGTTCTAGAAAGGAGCCACGCCGAGGCAGGAACGTGTTAACCTGAAGAAGGAACCAGAGCCCAGGAGAAGAGAGCGAAAGCTTTTCAGGAGGCTCTGGTGCCTCTAGCCAGGCTTCTCCATCACCCTCTGTGAGCAGCGTCAGTTCTTTGGGCCAGTGTTGCCAACTCGTCAGAAGCCTTGACAATCCACAAGACTTTAGGGTTGGCTCTGAGTGGAACGATCGCATGGAGCCCGTCAGTGGGTTTGTGTGCATGATGCCTGCCCGCGTGGGAAGAGGTAGAGGGAGAATACAGGGAGGGGCTCTCGGGACTAAACGGGGTTCCTCCCCTCTCCTAGTTCTGCTGCTGTAAGTACTTCCCGAGAAAGGGGAGCCCAGTGGAGCTGATGGGGGCGAGACTGAGTTAACCTTGTAGCCCACTCTAGCTACTACCACCGCTGTGGCTACCGGCCCTGTCGGTCTTCACTCACCAGTCAGCTATGCAGATTTCAATCTGGGCACTATCCAGCAGCTCCTGCCACATTCCTTCCTTCACCAGGTCTACAAGCTGCCTCTTGAAGCACCACCTGGGAGGGAGAGGCTGGGGCTGAGACAGGGTCCTAAAACTACTTCCCGAAGTCTCTCCTGATCACTGAGCTTAAAGTCACCACTCGGCTTGCTCTTCAGGGTAAGAAGGTGGATGGTGCATCGCTTACATCCACTCCCATTTTCACCCTGCTCTGCCCGCAGGAGGCTGATCTTCACGCTAGTCTCCTCCTTGGTGGGCCCCACACACTAGGCAGCTGAGCAGGGAATTCTGGGGCCTCTTAAGATTCTGGGATTCCAAAAGAGAACGTAGATGTTTGTCAATGGAAGTGAGCTGTGTCAGGACCAGCCTAAGTATGCATAAATGCTAGAGAAAATGGACATGGTAGCACCAGCCTGTACTGTCAGTCTTTGGGAAGTGGAGGCAGGAGGATCAGGAGTTCAAGGCCAGTCTCACCTACATAACGAGTTAGAAGTCAACCTGGCCTATATGAGACTCTGTCTCAGGAGGGGAAAAAAAATCAAAGAATTTGGAGCCATATTCTCTGGGTTCAGATCCCAACTCTACCATTTACCTTTTTATTTGTATATATTTATTTATTTTGAGACAGGATCTCGCTATGTGGTTCTGACTGACCTGGAACTTGTTATGTAGCTCAAGCTGGCCTCAGACTCACAGAGATCTGCCTGCCTCTGCCGTGAGAATGCTGGAATTAAAGGCTTATGCTACTATTCCCAGCCACTTTATTTTAGATATTAGCTATCTCCTATGCTTTAGTTTCTCGTTATAAGTTGAGGAAAGAAAAATACCCATGGTGATAGATTTAGCAGATTACAACAGTAGGGGCATGATTCCATGCCTATCATTCCTGAAGACCTCGATCTCATCCCTAGTGACACAGAGACCACCAGCACCAAATAAACAGTGACCAGCGTCAGGTGTGATGTGGTGGCACATACCTGGAATCCCAGCATGCTGGAGATCAGGGCTTAGGGAGATGGCTCAGTAAGTAAAATGCTTGCCTTGCATGAAGCCCTGAATTCCATCCCCAGTAGTCACATAAAAAGCCCAGAGCGCAAGCAAGGTGTCAGGGGGGCTAACACCTTCTTCTGGTCTCTTTGGGCACCTGTACTCACAAGCAAAGCTCACCTCTGCACACATACACATAATTTAAAAAAATGATATAAAATATTTGCTGAATGAAGAATGATGGAGGGAGGGAAAGTGGAACTAGCGGCCTGAAGTAGTACCCTCCCCGTCTTTGGAGCCCCCCCCCCCCCCAGGCATCAGGGGCCACTCACTCAAAAGAAGTCACGAAGCAGGTCTGGGAAGGAGCCCCTGGCACCAGCGTCAAATTCTTTTCCACCGCCCAGCCGTTCCCGCCGTGCTCTACTTCCCAACCTCTGAAGCCCTCTGTAGAATAGAACGGGGCTGAGTATACAGCATTTACCCACCAGCTCCAGGGGCAGAGGCCTCCCAGTTTGCCCATCAGCTCCTCCCCAGTACATTTCAATCTGGTGGCTTCTTACTGATCCTGTCTTCCAAGTACCTGTATTCCTGGCCTTACCGATCCTGTCACCCAAATTGTTTCTGCTTTCAATTTTGTCAGACGCAGACTCCTTTTTTCTTTTCCTTTTTTTTTTTTGGTTTTTCAAGACAAGGTTTCTCTGTATATCCTTGGCTGTCCTGGAACTCACTCTGTAGACTAGGCTGGCCTCGAACTCAGAAATCCACCTGCCTCTGCCTGCCAAGTGCTGGGATTAAAGGCGTGCACCATCACTGCCCAGCCACACGCAGACTCCTAAGACCCCCCCCCCTTGATCCCACCTTTCTATCTTCCGTCCTTCTGCCTTGCCCCGTCCACCCGCTCAGGTGACGCACTCAGTGTTTTGTTTTTTTGTTTTTTCGAGACAGAGTTTCTCTGTGTAGCCCTGGCTGTCCTGGAACTCACTCTGTAGACCAGGCTGGCCTCGAACTCAGAAATCCGCCTGCCTCTGCCTCCCAACTGCCGGGATTAAAGGGGTGCGCCTTCTGAGGCTCCACGGCCTTCTGAGCTGGCTTTGCTTTTCCTTGCTGCTCCTAAGCCCCGCCCCCCGCCTGGGTCTCCCAGGCTTTAGGTCCCGCCTACTAGGCGTTAGACTCCGCCCTCTACGGGTAAGCTGGGCTCACAGACTACAAAGTCCATTCTCTAAGAGTCAGGCCCCTCCCACCAGCCAGAAGGCCCCGCCTCCGGGTGATAGGCCCTGCCCCCGGTACCCACGTTCTCCGCAGGAGTTGTAGATGAGGTTGCGGCCGAGCGGCGCTCGCAGGCAGAAGCGAGCCAGAGCGCAGAGTGGGAACTCATCGTGGCGATCGCCATCGGTGGGGCAGCGCTGGGCCAAGGTGTAGAGGGCTCTGCCCTCCGCGCTGCGGTCACGGGCCAGTTGCAGCAGCCATACGCTTGGGCCATCTACCAGGTCGCGCCAGGCGCGGCACACCGGCCGGCAGCGGGTCACTAACGCGCGAGGAGGCACGTGGCTCAGAACCTGCACCAGCAGCTCAGGGGGCAGCTCGGCCAGAGCCACGTGCGGAGCTTCTGTCTTCTGCCGTCGTGAGGGCCGGGCTCCCATGTCCCGCTGCCAGCGTCCTCTGGTTTGTGGGTCAGCCTCCCAAGGTCATGGACGGGGTCAGGATGCCTGGCAGCAGACAAGATATAGAGCACACCCGTTCCTCTGGCGCCAAAGACGCTCTCCAAGTCTAACCCTATCCCAGCAAGGTGTGGGAGAGCGCATGTCTGCCTGTAATGATAGCACTCTGGAGGCAGAGGCAGGAGGATTGCTGTGAATTTGTGTCTAGCCTGTCCCACATAGTGAAACCTTTTACAAACAACAAAGGTCAATGAGGGGGAAACCATTTCTGTCCAGACTTGTGCCATCCATTTGGGCCTTGGAATCTACTATATATCTTGTCACTTTCTTCCTGAACTTATCTGGAATGCAAGTCTCCGATTAACCGCCTTCCAAACCAGTAGTGTGTCCTTGCTCCTCTGAGCTGGATTCAGCCCATTCCGTCTACCCTCCACCAGGCCCTCATCTGAAGACCTCAGTCACGGGGACAGTGAGTCCACCGCCCACCATATTCTAGCCTAGGGTCCATCATTTCCCCTTTCTCCTTCACTTTCTCCAGTGTCTTGGAGACCCACAACCCTTCCTTGGAGACTTTGGTCTCCAATCCTATGTTCCTACACCCTTTCCGCTGCCCCTCACTCTTTCCATACCTAGCTTAAAGCCCATGGCTGACTAGTAAATCTTGCATGCACTCTCGACCCTGTATCTCCTCACACTAGTGTTGTTTGAATTCCAACTCTGAGTTCCCTGTGCCTATACCCACAGGAACAATCCAGTCTTACTTGGTAGCCTCATGTCTCTGTGAAGTAAGCCCCTGAAGTGGAAATCTCTGGTTTCTTTGGAGATTCAGCTGTGTGATATTTTTCTGGAAACTGTCTTATGAGAGAATGCTGTTGCTGAAGCAGACACGTGGGAGGATGTTTGGCTGAGAACAGACATGTTTTTCTGGAAGCTGCCTGGAAGAAGGGCATGTGATATTTTGCTAGAGCAGACACTTGAGAGAACATATGATGTTTGGAAAGGATATAAATAAAACCCGACAGACAGTGGATGATGCTGTGTGGCATTGGTTCACCTTGCCACTCTGCTGGTCTTCATTTGTCATGACTTCATAGAGAGAACTGCACCGAAGAACTTCTGGTGGCGATCTGGTGGCTTCTTGTTGCTTCCTTGGATTTGAGCCCCATCGAAATGCTGTTGCTTATTTGTGAATGGTGTTTGCAAATGGGTTGGGCTACTGCTGATGATTCCTGTGAACTGAACTGAGGATATCCTGACAAAGAAGACTGCAATCACCCCAAAGAACTATTTCTATTTATTTTTTTGGGTTTTCGAGACAGGGTTTCTCTGTGTAGCCCTGGCTGTCCTGGAATTCACTCTGTAGACCAGGCTGGCCTCGAACTCAGAAATCTGCCTGCCTCTGCCTCCCAAGAACTATTTCTAAACAGGTCCTCATCCTACTTTGCCCTATTAACTTTTCCTTTCCACTACCTCTGGAGGGTATTGGGCTAGTTGGGAGGTTAAAGTGTTTAAGAACACTTATTAAAGTAGGTTTTGAAAAATATAAGCCTATAAGCCCTCCCCACCCCATCACTCTCTTCAGTACTACCTGGGAATCAAATTCTTATATTTACTCTTTCCTCTCCTCCCTCTGTCTTTTCTCTCTCCTCTCTCTCCTCTCTCTCTCCTCTCTCTCTCTCTCTCTCTCTTTCTCTCTGTCTTTCTTGCTCTTCCCTCTCTCCTTCTTTCCCTTTCTCCCTTTCCCTTCCCTGTGATGTCTAGGCTGCTGCCCTTAAACCCAGGGTCCCTGTCTGCCTCCCAAGTGTTAGCCACAGCCATACCATTTTTGTAAATCTCCTCCATCTTGGTTAAACAATTCCCCAAACTGAAGTAATACAGTCCCTCAGACCATTTTTGTTTATCTTGTTTTTTGTTTGCGTTGTGGTTTCTGTTTCATTTTTGTGACAGGGTCTCATTATATAGCCCTAGCTGACCTGGGACACCCTATGTAGAACAGATTGGCCTTTAACTCAGAGATCGACCTGCCCCTGTCTTGGGATTCAAGGTGCGAGCCACCATGCCCAGAGGTTTTTCTAGATTCTTGAGTTCCCCACTGGCATCCTACTCCATCCCTAATGACTGGCCACGAGATAATTTTTTTTGGATCACTGATTCTTTTTGATCAACTACTCACTGGTTAGCCCTAGCAATGGTTAACTGCAGGCCAAAAGGGAAATCTTTTAGTCCTCTTTCCTGTTTTCTAACCTTTTAGCTACTCCAGCCTGTAAGTGGACTTGGAGTTCCCTAGTTTCTTGAATTAGAGAATCCCCTCTATTGGCCCTTTTTTTTTTTTTGGTTTTTCGAGACAGGGTTTCTCTGTGTAGCCCTGGCTGTCCTGGAACTCACTCTGTAGACCAGGCTGGCCTCGAACTCAGTAATCCGCCTGCCTCTGCCTCCCAAGTGCTGGGATTAAAGGCGTGCGTCACCACCACCCGGCCAAGCCAAGCTTGAAAGCTGTCAGCTGCGTGTAGGAACTCCAGGCCTCTCTGTGGGGATGCCCAGGGTACCTCCCTCCCACAGTCTGGAGGCTAAATGTCAATCACTGGCTGAGACCAGTTGGGGTGGGGGAAATCAGATACTGCCTGCTTGCTACTCAGCCACTAGTAAGAGAGCCTGAGCCTGCATGTTTGTTGGTTGGTTGTCTTTGGTTGGTATGGTAACCGGGGATGCTGCTAACATTCCATCTGCAAGGACTTAGGACTGTACATTCCAAAAAGGACTGTGATGGTACTTCCTCTCTAACATGTAGCTCCATAAATCGTGAGTCAGAAGACCTCTGTCACTGAAGAAGTGTCACCGCCAAGGGACTTTCCAGGTGGCAGTCTAAAAATGTCTCTGTCTCCCCCGTAGAGTCACGATCCCTCTGAGGAGTCCCAGAGCGTTGCTAAGTAGTTAACAACCGCCTAGGTGGGGGTTTGGGGTGGGAAGACTAATGTTTATAGCCTTGGTTGCTGCCTGGGGTGTGAATCACACAACCACCCTGCCCAGCTGAGGTCCCGGAGCTGCGAGGTTGGAAACTGATGCAGGCAGTCTATTGGTTTGAGCCGGTGCAAGCAGGTCCCAGCACATCCCTGCCAGGTGTCAGCGGCTGACATTTCAGCTGGCCCCTTGAGGGCGGTGTGCTGAAGACAGCAGGGATGGGCCAGCTGTTTTAACATTCCCAACATGCGTACCAATGTAGAAGCCATCATCAGGTGACCCAGCCTCATCATCTTACAGCAACGACAAATGAGACCCCTGAGTGTAGGCCAGTGGGCTGAACCCAGTTAATTCCCAGAGCGCCGAAAGAAAACATTATTTTTGCAACCATCTATCTTTGTTCTCCTACTCCAAATCCGAGATTGTTTTCTTTTTTAAGGTGTGTTGTGTGTTACTATGTAGCTCTGGCTGTCATGGAACTTGCTAAATAAACAAGGCTGTGTTTGAACTCACAGAGATTCAACTGCTTCTGCCTTGGGAGTGCTGGGATGAAAAAGGCATGTGCCACCACACTTGGCTTTTTAAAAGTTTTTTTTTTATAGTTACATCAATTTCAATTCTCTTCTTTCATTGGGGATCCAATTCAGGTCGCCTTTACCCACTGAGCCTTGTCACCAGCCCTCAAGTATTCTAGAATTCGATGGTAATTTTTATTTTTGTTGACGTTGTTAAGCAGGGTTTCATTCTTGTGCAAGTCGGATTAGAATATGCCTTAGCCTTGGGCTTCCTAGAATCACAGCACCAAACTGCTGTAGAACGTGTCAATGGACCATTTATTGAACTGAAATCCGGCCCTTTAATAAAGTCTTTTAAAGTCTTTTTTTTCCTGATGGGTGCCACGATGTTATGTGTGTGTTTCCAGCAGGGGGCGCTGGAGGAGCGTGGCAGGCGGCTGGGCTGTATCGGCAGCTTTTGGGCTTCTCTGTGGCATGCACCTGCAGGCTCTGGTGCATCTGTGGCATCACCAGGATTCTTCAGCGCTTGACTCCTGCCACATGTGTCTGACAACACCGGCTCGCTCCAGACACTTCCCTGTATGCGGTTTTGTCTGGCATCCTACTGGATATGCACTTCCGGTAAATCTAATTGCAGCCTGGGGCTGCTATCTTTTTTTTTTTAATTGTTCTTCCTTTTGATTTCTTTTTCTGTTTGTTTAGATGACACTTGTTTATATACTGCGTGTTGTTTACATGTGGATGCGCTTATGCTACAGCCTCGTGTGGCCATCAGGAAAGTTTGTAGGTGTCAGTTCGTTCCTTCGACCAGGTAGTTTCTGGGGATGAACTCAGGTTTCCCAGTTTGCTGACAAGTGCTGTCCCCCTGAACTATCTCAGTGGCCCTTCTTGGTGTTTTTGAAACAGGTTCTAGGCAGCCAAGGCTGGCCTTGAACTTCTTATCCTTCTGTCTTTATCTCCCAAGTGATGGGATTACAGCCGAATGGCAGCTCATTGAACTCAGTATGTGCTAATTTTTCTCTCCCTCCCTAATTTCCTCTCTCCTTCCTCCCTTCCATTTCTTAGTAATGGTCTCCCTATGTTGTTCAGGCTGGCCTTGAACTACTGGGCTTAAATTACCTTCTTGACTCAGTCTCTCAGGTAGCAAAGAATACAGACTAGCACTTGGGCACATACTCATACATATAAAATAAAATAAATATAAAATGATGTTTTAAAAATAATTATTTAGCCAGGCGGTGGTGGTGCACGCCTTTAATCCCAGCACTTGGGAGGCAGAGGCAGGCAGATTTCTGAGTTCGAGAGTTTGAGGCTAGCCTGGTCTACAGAGTGAGTTCCAGGACAGCCAGGACTACACAGAGAAACCTTGTCTCGAAAAACCAAACCGCCGGGCGGTGGTGGCGCACGCCTTTAATCCCAGCACTCGGGAGGCAGAGGCAGGCGGATTTCTGAGTTCGAGGCCAGCCTGGTCTACAGAGTGAGTTCCAGGACAGCCCGGGCTATACAGAGAAACCCTGTCTCGAAAAAAAAAAAAAAAAAAAAAAAGAAAAACCAAACCAAAAAAAAAAAAATACAGAAACATTATGGGAATGTGTTTTCCTTTTACTCCCAGGTGTGGGATACGGGCTGCTTCAGACTGTCCACAGCAACTGACTGTGATTTGCCTCGTCCTCTAGCAGGGACGTGATTTTGCCAGCAGCAGGTAGTTTTTGTGACTGTGTGACATTTGGAATTCTGGGGACTTTTCAGAGGGTATATGAAAGCTGGGGTCCTGAGAGGAAGGGTAGGTTGTTTGCTGATGGTTGTTGTTTGGTAAGTAGTTGTGAGCAAAGAAGAAAACAAAAAGAAACTAGATATCCTGACAGTGAAGATTAAATTTGCCTCAAGGAACTCAAAGCCCCTAATCAGCAGGAAGTAGTTTAACTATAAGTCACCCCCTTTGTATCCTTTTTCCTCTCTCCTGTTTAGTATTAGGGGGTTGAAAGGTCAAGCAGAGCGGAAGAAAGAACTCACAAAGTAGCCAATGACTGGCTACACTGAAACATCTTGCCAGCCTGTTTGTTTTGTTTTGTATTGGTTTTCCTGAGACAGAGTCTTGCTATGTTGGTCTTACAGCCTGAGCCTCCCAAGTGCAGGGATCACAGATATGTGCTTTGAATTCAAGAGATCCACTTGCCTCTGTCTCCCAAGTGCTGGGATCAAAGGTGTGCAGCACCATTGCCTGGCTCCTGTTACTCTTCATAGCTCTGAGACATCAACAATCATGGTTCCAGTGACTACGTGATTCCAGGCTCCTGATTGGTCTCTGATTGACACATACCACACAGTCCCTGCATCTGGCTTCCTCCTTCAAACAAACAGCTAACAGCAGCTCATCCACACTGTTGGATGGAGCCGTCGGCTCCACTCCCTTTTCACTGCTGAGTCATATGCCAGTAACCAGACAAACCACAATCTGTTTTATCTACTCACCTTGATGGACACTTGAGCTGTTTCCCATTTGGAGCTGTTATGAATGAAACTGCTTTGAGCACTCATGTATGAAGGTCTATGTGGGCATAGGTTGCGTTCTCTTGAATAAATACCTAGGAATGGAATTATTGGATCATAAGGTAATTATGTATTTCACTGTACAACAAAACGCTCAAGAGGGCTGGAGAGGTGACTCAGAGGCTAAGTACACTGGCTGCTCTTCCGGAGGATCTGGGTTCAATTCCCAGCACCCACATGATAATTCACAACCACCTGTAACTCCATTTCCAGGGGATCTGATGCCCTCTTCTGGCCTATACAGGTACTGTACTCGTGTGGTGCACAGACATACATGCAAGCTAAACACATTTACACTTAAAATTAAACTTACATAAAACTTAGTTAAAAAATAAATTGTGTGAGCCCACCAGTGAGGGGCTAGGGGATGGCTCAGAGGTAGAGTGTTAGCTCAGCATGGCCATAACCGTGATTCATGCAAGGCACCATAGGAAATAGAGAGAAATTAAATCTATTAGTATAAAAGGAAATTTAAGATGGCTGTAAGTTTATTTACAAGGACCACAGAATGAAGGGGAGGAGAAATAAGTGAATTTAATCAGTTAACAGCTGCAGGCCAAACTAACAGAAAAGCATTCTGTATTAAAAAATATTTACTGTGCATGCCGTAGTGTGCAGGTGTGGAGGTCACATGACAACTGGGGGAGTCTGATGTCTCCAGCACACGGGTTCTTTACCTGATGAGCCCTCTCTCTGGTTCCATTCTGCATTTTTTTTCCCCAGACAGAGTTTTTCTGTGTATCAGCCCTGGCTGTCCTAAATTTGATTTGTAGACCAGGCTGGCCTAGAACTTACCTAGCCTCCCAAGTGCTGGGATTAAAGGCATGTGCCACTAAGCCTGGCTAATTCTGCATTCTTTAATGTTTTTTTTTTTTTTTTTTTTTTTTTTTTTTTTTTTTTTTTTGGTTTTTCGAGACAGGGTTTCTCTGCATAGTCCTGGCTGTCCTGGAACTCACTCTGTAGACCAGGCTGGCCTCGAACTCAGAAATCCGCCTGTCTCTGCCTCCCAAGTGCTGGGATTAAAGGCGTGCGCCACCACCGCCCGGCAGTTATTCTTTAATGTTTTCATATCCCTGGCTGGCCTGGAGCTCCTGCATACACTGGGAACTCGGTATTTAAGATGCATCTCAGCGCACAGGACTCTATAATGTATCTGGAAACTTTGTTTCAAACTCTGAGCACTGCAGCATCTTGCTTAGAGTTCCACTCAACTCAGTACCAACCTAGGACTTCCTAGGATGGTACTCCCCCCCCCCCTGAACTTTCCATTCACCATTGTCTGCCTGTTTATAGCCAGGGAAGATTCCAGAAGGCTTTCCTTCCCCATATATTGACTATGGAAATGTGTGTGTGTGTATGTGTGTTTCCGAGTGGCCTTGCAGTTGGTAGCTATGAAACCTATGGGATCAGTCTTGCCCTGTCTAACATCCCCCAACAACTCAACAAGCAGGAACATTACCACACCTCTCCACCTTGGAAGTTTCTGTGTGCTTTGCTGTGCTGGGGATCCAGCCTGGGACTTTCACCTGCTAGGAAAGCTAGACCACAGACTCTAGCCACACCCCCAGCCTCCCAAGAATTTTGATTGAAGTAAGAAAATCAAAACCATGACTGTGGGTTTTTTGTTTGTTTGTTTCATAAACTACAAGAGAAAGGAATAAAACGAGTTTTGGTTCTCACAGAAACAAAGCCAAAACAAGACACGGAGTCCTCCATCTTGGCAGTATTAGGCATTCTCACACGGGCCAATACTGGGCAAAGATTACCTTTTCTAAAAATGGTGCTGAAACAATTGGAAATAACTTTATTCTACTTTTTTTTTTTCAAGACAGGGTTTCTCTGTGTAGCCCTGGTTGTCCTGGAACTCACTCTGTAGACCAGGCTGCCCTCCACCTCAGAGATCCATCTGCCTCTGCCTCCCGAGTGCTGGGATTAAAGGCATGAGCCGCCACCACCTGGCTGGAAACATGAATTTTTAAATTTTATTTTAGGTATATGGATATCCCTGCATGCATGAATATGTAGTACCTGTGGAGGCCACAGGAGGGCAATGTGACCCCAGGACTGGAATCATAGATAGTTGTGAGCTGCCATGTGGGTACTGAAGTTGAACCCGGGTTCTCTAGAGGAGACACCGGTGGGTGCTCTAAACAGCTTGGATAATTCTCCAGCCCCAAGGAACCTTTAGAAGGTGTAGGCTTGCTCGAAGAAGTGCCTCACAGTGGGTGGGCTTTGAGGTTTTATAGTTTTTTCTCACCTCCTGTTCTCTTTTCTTATTATGTGAATGAAATATGACCAGCCGGCTTTCTGCCATCTTCCTGTTGCCACGCCGCAGCATAGCTCTCCCGCTGGCACCCGGCGCTAAAATGAACCCTTTCTTCCTTCAGTTGCTTATCATAACTGAAAAGCAACTAATACACTCCCACAATAAGTAAATAAATAAATGCCCCCCCAAAAAAAGCCATTTAAAAAGATGAATTTAGCCGGGCGGTGGTGCCGCACACCTTTAATCCCAGCACTTGGGAGGCAGAGGCAGGCGGATTTCTGAGTTCGAGGCCAGCCTGGTCTACAGAGTGAGTTCCAGGATAGCCAGGGCTACACAGAAAAACCCTGTCTCAAAACAACAAAACAAAACGAAACATGAATTTAGGTTATTAGAGCTGGATGTGGAAGCTCACTCACCCCTGCAGTCCCGCCACTCTAGAGCAGTGGGTCTCAGTCTTCCAAACGCTGTGACCCTTTACTACAGTACCTTAGGTTGTGGGTCCCGCCACCGTAAGATTATTTCATTGCTACTTCATAAGTATAATTTTGCTACTGTCGTGAATCATAGTGTAACTATGTGATATGTGACTCCCAAGGGGGTGGCAACCTAGAGGTTGAGAGCCTCTGACGTAAGAGGTAAAGGGAGGAAGATCACGCACTCAAGGGCGTCTTTGGTTAGAGGTAGAGGCCAGCCTGTCTCATAATAAATATATACACTCTTAAAATAAAAAAATGTCTGGACTCCTAAAGCGTCTGGCTCCAGGCCACGGGTGTGCTGGAGTCTGTGTTGTCGAATACTTGCTAAGGGTAACAGCTGTGGAGGCAAACGCGTTCAGGGCCCTTGGCAAATGGCTCGCTGCAGTTGTGAAGGCCTTACTATGATTATGCTGAGTGCCAGAAGGTGGGCTTCATATGGCGGCCTGGATGCAGGATGGGAGGAATGGGGGTAGAGACCTGTGTGGGGAACAGAGCTGACACAGAGGGCCGTCTCACAGCCCAGTGGGCCTCTGGCTGAATTTAAAAAGGACAGAGAATAAACTTGGTTCAAAAAAAAAAAAATAATCCAGGTTACCACGTGACCAAGTGAGGGGGGGGCGCGGAGAAAAGATACATAGGAAGAAAGAAAGTAACTAAGAAAAGAAGGCTGGGCTGTAGAGTTGATGGACACTTGTCCAGCACTCACAGAGCTCTGGGATTGGTCTCCAGCACTGCATAAACCAGGCATGGAAGAGCACATCTGTCACCCCAGCACCCAGAGCTAGGATAGGAGGGTCAGAAGTTCAAAGACATCCTTGGCTACAAAGCAAATGTGAGGCCTGGGCTGCCTGAAACCAAGTCTTAAATAACAACGGCACCGAAAACCAAGAGTGGACACTGGGGCTGGAGCGCAGGACAGTGTTTGCTTCCCAGGCCCTAGGTAACCTGCAATATGGCCAGGAAGGAAGGAAGGAAGGAAGGAAGGAAGGAAGGAAGGAAGGAAGGAAGGAGGGAGAAGGGAGGGAGAGAGGGAGGGAAGAAGAAAAAAATAGATATCAGACAGGACCGAAGAACAGTTAACAGTCTTCAGAGCTGAAGAGGCTGCTGTAGTTAAGAGAATGTCTTTACTAGGAGAATAGAAGAGCCATGTAACACACACACACACACTTCAGCACTGTGTCCAGAGAACACAGTGAATGTCCTTTACCAGATGTGGTGACTGTACATGTACTTTGCTCCAGGTTTCTGGGAAGTGTTAGGAAATTCTCACGGAGCCCGACAACCCCATGAGGTAGATGCTGTTTTTCACCAAGGGGAAACTGAGGTTTGGAAGGGCAGAAGATATGCTCGCCTCCCTTAAGCAAGTAACCTGTAAAGCAAGGGCAGAGCACAGAGTCATGGGAAACTCACAGATTGAATGGGTAGTATTTTGTGGCCGTGGGTGGGTATGAGACAGCATTCTCTGTGAAGCCCTGGCTGTCCTGGAACTCACTGTGTAATCAGGCTGGCCTCGGACTCTCAGAGACTTACCTGCCTCTGCCTCCCCAGTACTGGGATTAAAGATGTATACTACCAAGCCTGGTTCTATTTTCATTTTGAGACAAGATCTTACTGTGTACTGAGGCTGACCTTGAACTCATGACCCTCCTGCCCTAACCTCCAGCATGCTAGGCACACACCACCACCATACCTGGTCTCCGATCTGTTGAGTTTTGATGGCGGATTCAAAACACAAGGCAACATGTGTTTGGCAGGCTTTGTAAGGGGCCAACACAGCACCGGAGCGAAAAACTGACCAGCTAAAATCCGGTTGCATCTGCTTTCCTTCTGCAGGAAACAGAAAGGACTTTCTATACCGCTGACTCCGGTGGACCTCTTTCAGAGATTTGTGATTTACTGGCTTCCCCGACTGCTTATGTGGCGTCTGGCACAGTGACTGCACTTTGATATGGTTTGGGCAGAGACCTCCCACTATGTCACTCAATAGTTAGGATGTGAAATCTACTGCACAGGTCTCCAGGGTCCGGACCACTGGACCCATTCTATACTGCTTCATTTCTATTTTATCGTACTTTGGTTTTCCTACTTAAAAAATACATTAGTGTGTGTGTGTGTTTGTGTGTGTGTGTGCGCGCGCGCACGAGTGGGCGGGCGTACAGTGCATGCACATGCACATATCAGTATCCACCCAACCCTTTTCCAAAACTTTAAATTATATTCATTTAGAAAAGTTTAGCTGAGTATGGTGACACACTGTTCTAGTAAAAGGGACCCCCTCTATTTGTTTTATTGATTCTTGCTATGCTGAGGTTTGAACCTAGGTTCTCCCTAATTCTAGACTAACACTCTACCACTGAGCCACGCCCCCAGCCCCTCACTGGGGGATTCTAGGCAGGGGCTCTACCACTGAGCCACGCCCCCAGCCCCTCACTAGGGGATTCTAGGCAGGGGCTCTACTTCTGACTCACTCCTCCAGTTCAGAAATACAATTTTTAAAAATTAGTAAAGTAGGAGGAAAGAAGCTAGCAGTGATGTTCTGTTTATAGGGAAGGGTAGAGATTGTGGACCTGAGACGGCTGTTTCCTGTTTCATCCACGGGTTCAGTGGTTACACTGTCTAAAAGTTGAGCGATAACAATATAAGAATTTGTCTAAAAGATCTGGAAGTGGAGCCGGGGAGTCAGCTCCGTGCTTAAGCGCTCTCGCTGCTCCCACCGAGGACCCGAGTTCAGTTCCCAGCTCCCACATTCAGCAGCTCGCCAACTTCAGGGGACCCGGTACATGCTTTAGGTTTCCATGAGCACCTCCATGGGAGTGTATCCCTAACATACATACACAGACATAAAAATAAAATAAATCACCCCAGCCCACTCTCCCCACCCCTCCACGGCTCTCCTGCCACATCTGTGTAGCCCTGGCTGTCCTGGAACTCATGCATTTCCTCACACTCTCCAGCTGTTTTCGGCTGGAGCTCAGGGATGAGGCTAACGTGGATAGTTAGTTAGCTCCAGAGACATCCAGCCCCGCCTCCTCTCAGCCTTCCCAGTGCTGGGTTTACCAGCATGCTCATCTTGCTCCAGCTTTTTCTGTGGGTATTGGGGATCTGAACTCAGGTCCCTGTGTTTGCCAGGGGTGGCCCCACCCAAAAGAAAGGACTGGGCTCTCTCACACTCAATCATTAATTAAGAAAATGTACTACCGGCCAAACTGATGGGGGTATCCTTTTCCCAAGTGATTTTAGCTTGTGTCAGTTCGACGCAAAACTAATCAGCACACGGTGATTGCTTAACATCAGATTTGTGCAGAGGCAGGTGGATCTCTGAGTTCGAGGCCAGCTTGGTCTATACAGAACGCGTTGCAGGACCGCCAGGGCTACTGGTGAAAAACAAAACACTAAAATCAGATTTGTGTTCTTTCTATTTCCAGGACAGGGAGTGCAATAAAAGCAATGAAAGGCCTAACCTCAGAAGAACAAATGTTACACTGAGAAGAGTAAACACAGCTGAGACGCATCAATGTAGCTAAATCAGGACACAGCCTGAGACTCTGAAGTTCTCATTCTGTAAAGGAGCTGCCAGCCGGAGTGATCCAGCCGCGGCCGCCGGGCCTACTGTGAGAACACATGTTGGTCTGCGAAAGCTATTTTGTTTTTCCTTTTTGGTTGGCTATTTTGGGGTGGCATGGATAAAGCGGAGAGCGTAGGTGTTGGAAGAACCGTTGCTTTCTTTCTTATTTTTTTAAATTGAGTTTAAATAAAAATTAGATGTTATCGCTGCACATGTGTTTGATGTGTGAGTGTGCTAGCGTGTGGAGGTCAGAGGACAACACGGGGGAGTCCGTTCTCGCTGTTAAGTCTGAGTCTTAAGAATCACCATGAGGCTTGGCGGCGGGCACTTTTCCCTGCTTGGCCACCAGGTTCCATAAAAACGAAGTATGTATGAAACTTGGAAACTGGGACATGAAACCCATGACTTTGAATGCTATCTTAAATATTAATGAAGACAAATAGTAGAGTGGGGTGAGCACTGAAGAAGAGACAGAAGATCTCTGAGTTCAAGGCCAGATTGGCCTACACACCAAGGCCAGTCAGAGCTATAAAAGAAAAGAAAAACTAAACACACACACACACACACACACACACACACACACGCACGAAAAGTAAGGCCTTTTCAGTGGACTTGTAGCTTTGCAACTTGCGCGTGTAAGAGAGCACTGCTTACTGGAAGAGTCTGGGAAAAGATGTAGGGGCTCCTGCGTGTGTGTGTGTGGGGGGGGGGGGGGGTAGGGGTGGGGTCAGGGCGCGGGTTGGGACAGGGCCAGCGGAGAGACGCCTCCATTCTCCGGATTGCTACAGCTGCTGGTGTGGACACGACCCTCGAGTCCCATCCCGGGTCCGTACCTGTCCCGGAGCTCACCGGGCGGCCTGCTCTGAGGCAGCGGGGAAGATCCAATCCCTGGCCCCGGCGCCTGGAGGCAGTCGGAGAGTAACCCCGGGTCCGCGGAGAGCCGTGACGTGGGATCCGAGTGGATCGCCTTCTCCTATGCTCAGGATCCCGGGGGCACCGGGCAACGTCCCAGCCTGGGTGAATCCGGCCCAGGGCCGCGGAGCTAGGCCGCCCGTCCCCAACGTGGCTGCCAACCCCCTGGTGCACCCCCCCACCAGCACCTCCCCTGCCCTCATCCCCGAGACCCGCCCCGCCCCTCTTCCGCCCCAGGCAGCCTTTCCTTCCTAACGCGGTCGCTAGGGAAAGTTCTCCAGTCTCTCCGCTGTGGCTCTGACCTTCGCAGGATTTGAAACCGGAGGATGAATGCAGAGACAGAATCGGAAGCAGAGTCCGTCTTCAGCACAACTGTTCGCCACCCGGGCTCCGTGGCAATCGCCATTCAGCTGTTCCCCGTTAGCGAGCCCCTCTCCTCAGGGGAGATCAGCATCCTCCTCGTCTACGACTTACTTACCCATATTCAGGCTGGTCTGGAACTCACAGAGAACCACCTGCCTCTGCCTCTTGAGTAAAAGGCCCCAACGCAGACACCAGTAACCTCTCAGCTATTGTTATTATTTTAGATTTATGATTTATTTTTATTTTATGTGTGTACTGGCTGGTTTTGTGTTAACTTGACACAACTTAGAGTCATCGGGACGAAGGAGCCTCTGTTGAGAAAAATGCCTCCATGAGGTCCAGCTGTAGGGCATTTTCTCAGTTAGTGATTGAAGAGGGAGGGCCCAGCCCACGGTGGGCAGTGCGGTCCCTGGGCTGGTGGTCCTAGGTTCTATAAGAAAGCAGGCTGAGCAGGCCATGAGGAGCAAGCCAGTAAGCAGCACCCCTCCATGGTCTGTCTGTGCATCGGCTCCTGCCCTGTTTGAGTTTTTGTCCTGACTTTTTTCTTTTCTTTCTTTTTTCTTTCTCTCCCTCCTCCTCCTCCTCCTCCT
Organism: Grammomys surdaster; assembly: GCF_004785775.1. Taxonomy (NCBI): domain Eukaryota; kingdom Metazoa; phylum Chordata; class Mammalia; order Rodentia; family Muridae; genus Grammomys; species Grammomys surdaster. Next base: position 483,321 of record NW_021620297.1, read on the forward strand.
CCTCCTCCTTCTCTTCTCCTTCTTCTTCTCCTTCTTCTTTTTTTTTGATTTTTCGAGACAGGGTTTGTCTGTGTAGCCCTGGCTGTCCTGGAACTCACTCTGTAGACCAGGCTGGCCTGGAACTCAGAAATCCGCCTGCCTCTGCCTCCCAAGTGCTGAGATCAAAGGCGTGCGCCACCACTGTCCGGCCTAGAGGTCAACTTTCAAAAGTTGGTTCTTTCCTTCAGTGGTGGGTTCCAAGGGTTGAACGCGGGTGTCAGGCAGGCTGTGACAAGCTCTTATACACTGAGCCATCTTCCTAGGCCTACATTTTATTCTTCTGGGACAGGGTCTCTCAAATAATCTGGAAGCCCCAGGGATCCTTCCTGTGTCTTTCACCCTGTTGGGACTGTGTTACTGATGTGGGCCACACTTAGCTTTTTACACGGGTGCTGGGGAGCCAGGCAACAGATACTCATCGTGTGCAACAAGCACTTTACAAACTGAGCTACCACCTTAGCCTCTTATTTATCTTATTTTGAAACACTTCTCATTCTCCGTAGCCCAGGCTGGCCTCGAACTCACCATCCTCCTGCCTCTGTCTTCAGGGCACAGTGATTTCAGGCTTCTGCCGCCATGCTGAGATTGTGAGTGTGTTTCTAAGGATGTCCGTGGAGGTCGTGCCTGTAGCTCACTCGCCACCCCCGCCTGTGGTTCTACACCCGGCAACGGAATTGTTGGGGTGGGAAGCTTTAGGGAAGAAAGTCACAGCTGTTATTCAGAGGAGAGTTTTGATGGATTAATTGGGTTAAAATTCATTTGCCTGCAAGCGCTAGAAACCCACTGTAGCTAGGGTGAGGGAGAAGAGGAATATAGCCCAGTGTAAGTTAGGAAGTGTTCCCAGCAGTATGGTGGTGTTCCCAACAGCATGGGGGTGGTGCTCCACACTTATAGCCTGGAAGTTATAAATAGGCTAAAGCATCTGGGGTGGTGCTGCATGCCTGTGATCCCACCACTGTGAAAGTGGAGGCAGAAGGATGGCAAATTTGAAGGCTAGCTGGGGCTACACGCTGAGTTTCAGGCCAGCCTTGTGTTATGTGAAACCTTGTCTTGTCAATCGGGTGCTTGGCTAGCAGGCACAAGGCACAGGGTTCAGTCCCCAGCCCTGCACTAACCCAGCATGCTGGCGAGTGCTCTAACCCTGAGCACTAGTGAGGGCCGGGCTGGATGGAGTCTGTAATGGAAAAGAAACGGGGGCTTTCCCCCTCTAGGCCTCTTGTCTGTGGAGTAACGTGTGTAATGTTCTCATAAACAACACGGAGGCGAAACCCTTTCGACCGAGGGTGGTTTGTACAGATTCTAGCAAGAGTGCTCAGCTGCACGGACGCTCGGGTGCAGAGTGAAGTGGGGAGCAGAAGTGAGCTTAGGGAAGACATCTGGGCTCTGAGAGAAAAAGACGTAGAAGGCAGGCATGCGGCACATTTGGAAGGGTGGGAAAAGTTACCATTGCCGCACCTTTTGGCCTCCTCAATCTGACAAGAGGCTGTCTCCAGGGTGACGGCTGACAGTGACCAAGGAGACTGTTGCAAAGGAGACAGAAAGTCAAATGTCAACCTACACGCTCAGGTGATATTTATTTATTTATTTATCGCCACCACCAGGGGTTGGCCCCATTTGGATAAACTTAATTTTGTGACAGGGCTGTGTAGCCCTGACTGTCCTGGAACTCCCTGTGTAAACCAGGCTGGCTTTGAACTCACAGAGATCCCCTGCCTTCCTCATACCTGGATCAAAGGTTTTTGCTACCACACCTTCCTCATTTAGATGAACTCCCAAGGTAATAATCCTTTTATAAATTATTTGGGGATCTCATACAGTGCACCTGATCACACTCACTTCCCATTCCTCCCAGGTCACCCTTCCACCCGTGCGTCCTTCCCCCCCCCCCCCAAAGACACCAAGTCCAATTTATGGAGCATGGTCAAACTCCCAACGGCCAGTCCCTTAAGAAAACTGAATCCTCCCCCACCCTAACCTGCCCCAGCCCAGCCCAGCCCAGCCCAGCCCAGCCCAGCAAAAGCCATCAACTGTGAAGAACTACACTTCAGCATTTTTATCACAATTTTTCATTAATTAATTAATTAATTAATTCACTTTACATCCTAATCACAGCCCCCCCTCTCTCAGTCTCCCCTCACAGACCCTTCTTTGTACCCTTCCCCTTCACCTCTCAGAAGGGAGCAGTCCCTCCCAGGGAACCAACCCACCCTGGCATCTCAAGTACATCTTCTGCCATTGGTACCAGACAAGACAGCCCAATTAGGGGAGCAGAACTCACAGGCGGCAACACAGTCAGGGTGTGCCTCCACTTCAGTTGCTGAGGGACCCACATGAAGACCAAGCCGCACAACTGTTATGTATATGCAGGGGCCTTGGTCCAGCCTGTGTATGCTCTGTGGTTGTTGGATCAGTCTCTGGGAGTCCCCAAGGGTCCAAGTTAGTTGTTTCTGTTGGTCTTCGTGTGGAGTTCCTAATCCCTCTGGATCCCTGAAACCTTTGTCATGATTTTTGTTTGTTTGTTTGTTTGTTTGTTTGTTTTTCGAGACAGAGTTTCTCTGTATACCCCTGACTGTCCTGGAACTCACTCTGTAGACCAGGCTGGCCTCGAACTCAGAAATCCACCTGCCTCTGCCTCCCAAGTGCTGGGATCAAAGGCATGTGCCACCATTGCCTGGCCTTTGTCGTGATTTTTAAGAGCTCTTTTCAATAGCTTCTTCTCTGGACTATTTCTTTTCGGGGTTGGGGGGCAAGGTGGGGAGAGGTTGTCACGGAAGGCTTCAATGTTTCTCATTCTCAGTTTTGAGTCTGCTGTCATGGATACCACTGTAAAGAAAGCGTCCTTGCCCACAGCAGTTGGAGGCAGTATGGACCATGAACCAACATGGCCTCTGGCAGCCAGATGAACTTTCAAGGGCAGGTAAACAGATTCCAGAGACAAAATTACTATCCCATCCTCCTTTTATTATAAAGACTTATTTTATTTTTATTTATGTCTCTGTGTATGTGTGTATGTGCCCGTGTGTGTGCGCGTGCGTGTGTGTGTGTGTGTGTGTGTGTGCCCACAGAGGCTGGAAAAGGAAGTCAGTCAGGCCATCAGGAGCTGCGGTTACAGGCAGGCAGGCGCTGGGAGCAAATTCTTGTGCTCTGCAGGACTTGTACTCTTGACTGCTGAGACATCTCCCCAGACCCCTCACCCATTCCTTTGGTCAGAAATCAAGATTTAGAGCCGATCAGAAAGAATGAAAGAAAGAAAACTATAAGAGGAGTCTATAAATAAACACAGTCACGGATTAGAGTCACTTAAATTATTTTAAACAGTTTAATCTGGGGGCAGGCACACACCACGGTTCCAGCAGGGAGATCAGAAGACAACTAGGGGTTGGTTCTCTCCTTTCACTGCGTGGATGTTGGGGACTGAACTTTGTTCTTCAGCCTTGTCAGCAAGCGTCCTTACCTACTGAGCCATCTTGGTGACCCAGAATTGGCCTTCTTTTGATGGTGTCAACAAAATCCTGGTTCCTCCATCTTCTTCCCTATGGGTTAGCCTGTGGTTATCTTTGCTTTTTTTTTTTCCTCAATGGCTGTTTTCTTTCTTCCTCTCTTCCTCCTCTTCCTTTCTCTGTTGAAACAGGGTGCTCCAGACTGGTTACAGGACCCATAACACTCAGCAACACTTAAGATCTCAAGGAGCCCAGCAAGGTGAAATTCTCAGAGGTCTCCCCAGCATACCTGTGTCTCAGGTGTCCCTGGAGCTCATTCCTAGGGATCAGGGAGATGTTAGCCAATACCTCTGGGTGAGCCAAGCCTTGTTGCATTTGTGACTTTCTCAAATGCTTGGTAAATGCTTGGATCCTGTAACTTGGATATACTGCCTGTGATGGGGAACCACCCCCCATCGGTGGTGTGAGGGTGCCCCCCACCGGTGGTGTGAGGGTGCTCCCAATCGGTGGTGTGAGGGTGCTCCCCATCGGTGGTGTGAGGGTGCTCCC
>NW_021620297.1:487358-501780 GCF_004785775.1 Grammomys surdaster
ATCGGTGGTGTGAGGGTGCTCCCCATCGGTGGTGTGAGGGTGCTCCCCATCGGTGGTGTGAGGGTGCTCCCCATCGGTGGTGTGAGGGTGCCCAAGCTGCCGTTTACAGCTCCTTAAGCAGCCTTTCCTTTGTACCAACAATGCAACTAGGAAGAAGTTATTATGAAACACAATGTTTGTTCTCTGTTGCATTTTATTCATTCTCCTATTGTTACTTTGGGGTGCTGGGGATGTCACCCATAGCTTTGTATTGAAGAAGTAAAAGGCGATTACCCCTTGCCATCTGTCCCCTTGTCCCTTTTTCTTTTGAATATATATATACACATGCTGGGGCTGGAGAGATAGCTCAGCAGTTAATGACACTGGTTGTTTTTCCAGAGGATGGGTTACCAACATCCACAAGGCTGCTAACAACCTTGCCTGTCACTCCAGCTTCAGAGAGCTTACGCCCTCTTCTGGCCATTGCGGGCACTGCATGCGCATGGGTGTTGGGCTGTAGGGAAGCCCAGGAACACTGCTCCAGGGGTGGGGAAACACAGTCTAAGGCGTGGGACAGCCAGAGCTGTCTTGTGGGTCCCCGGGCCTGCAAGGAGGCCGGAGCCATCTGGTTCTCAGGCTCTTGAACACCCAGGCACCTCCAGAAGCCTCAGAAGAGCTGAGAATGGAGTAGGGAGACTGCAGGCTAGATCTAACCCAGAGCTGAGAGAGGAAAGGGGGAGCTCCAGCTGGTTCTGCAGGGTGAGTCCGTGGCTTGTCAGCGGTTGGCTTGAGCTTGGCTTGGTGGTGGCCATGGCCGGGAGCGCAGAGAGGCTTTCTGTGGGAGGTTAGATGGTGGCTCTATAGGCGAAGGCCTTCTCCATGGCTCCCCATGGCGGATCCCGATGAAAAGAGACAGTCCATGGTTTTAAAGCATTTGTTGTCATGGCGGAAAGTGGATGAGTAAAACCGTACCCCACTTCTCAGGGTGGGCCTGAGGTTAAATAGCTTCTGCAGGGAGGAATGTCTAGGAAGGAAGGGTGATTGGCTAAGTCTTCCAGGCCTTTAGGTACCTCATTAAAATAGAGCTCTAGCTTGAGCCTGCATGACCACACGTCACGTCCTCTACCTGTGGAGGACCTTGGGGCATTACCCATATGACTGATGGCTACAAATCTGTGGGGGGCTGTGGCTTGTGACAGAGGCCTGGTACCCAGGAACAGGCGAAACACCCACCATCCCTTCAGGGTTTCCAGGGTTGCTAGTCTTAGATCAACCAAGAACCAGGCTCCCCTTCAGGGTCCCACATATAAGTGCAGGTGTATTTGGGTGCAGGTGTTCTTTCTCAGAAGCTAGAAGGCCCAGAGTTTAAGGAATGAAAAGAAAGAAAACGAAACATTGTCTACCTACAAGTATTAATTCTATCTATAAGCCTAGGAAATTGTAACATCCACTTTCAAGGTTTGTTTGATTAATGTTCTGCCAAATCCAGTTTCAACAACTCCACAGCCCACTTAGAATGGAAGTTAATTAAATTCTCTAAATATTCTGCTTTTACAAATTTAAACCATTCGATTTTCTTCAGAAGCTCAACAGAAGCACGACCAGCCGCGGCACTTAGCTCTTGTAATAGATTAAATGCATCGAGCGCGTTAAGCATCCAGTACCACGGACTCAGGAGGAAGTACTCCTTCATGCCCTGTAGTTCAGTGAAAAATCTCAGGTCTGAAACAACACATTACTCAGTGACATAATTTAGGTCAGACACATTCGTCACACTGTTTAAATACTGCATTCTTTCAACATTAAAAGAAATCAGATGAGGGCTGGAGAGATGGCTCAGCAGTTAACAGTATTTGCTGTTCTTGTTGAGGACCCAAGTTCAGTTCCCAGCAACCACATCGGGTGGCTCACAACTGACTGTAACCCAGCTCAGGAAGACGCCCTCTTCTGCCCCTCAAAGGGCCACATATGGTACATGTGTACACACACACACACTGATGAAAATAGCTGGGTGTGGTGGTGCATGGCTTTACTTCCAACACTTAGGAGACAGAGGCAAGTGGATCTCTGTGAGTTACAGGCCAACCTGGTCTACATAATGAGTTCTGGGCTAGCCAGGGCTATACAGTGAGACTCTGCCTCAAAAAAAAAAAATCTTAATAAACAAGTATTAAATGCCAGCTAAATTATCCCCTCATGGTTCATTCCCTTCTCTCTGCTCTTCCCTCCATTCTCCTCCACCCCTCAAAATTCAGTTAAAATATAATTACTTAATTTCCCTCTCCTCCCATGTATCCTTTCCCCTTCTCACACCCAAGTTCAAGGTCCCTCTCTTCTTTCACCATTGCCCTTACATAGACATACAAATGAATCAACATATAAAGGCAGCTTGCTGAGTCCATTCCAAGTTGCTGCATGCAAATGCATCCAGGACTGACCATCGCAATTGGATAACCAATCAGGGGGATCCCTCCCCCACCCAGGGAAAACGAATTCTCTCTCCCCAGACCTTAATTACCTGTAGCTGCTGTTTGTGAGATTTCCCACGTCTACTGTAGAATACCAACTGCTGTTGGAACTGTTCAGGTCTTGTTTTGGCAGCTATGCTGTTGAAGTATCCTGGGTGTAGCTTTTCTGTCACAGCAAGAAGAAACAATGTCACAGCCAACTTCCTAGTCCTTTTACTATTATTCTTTCTGCTTCCTCTTTAGGCCTGAGTCTTAGGTGTAGGAGTTGTGTTGTAATTGTATCTATTGGGGCCGAACACTCCTAAATGAGTTGTTTTATGCATTTGAGTATTTGACTACAATGTGGCTTTCTGTCTATCTATTTCTGTGTCTCTTTCTTCTTTCTTTCTTTCTTTCTTTCTTTCTTTCTTTCTTTCTTTCTTCCTTTTCTTCTTTTTCTTTTTTTGATACAGGGTGTAACAGTACAGCTCTGGCTGGCCTAGAACTCACAGAAATCTTCTTGCCTTTGCTTCCTGTTCTAGAATTAAAGATGTGTACTACACTACTTAGATTTTTTGTTTTTGTTTTGTTTTCTGACTTTTTCCTCCTTCCCTTGTGTAGATTAGGTTGGCTACATGCTTGAAATCCTCTTGCCTTCATCTTCTGAGTTCTAGGATCGTAGGCACACGCTACCTTGCCTGGTTCCAATTATTTTTTCAAGTATTTATTTATTTACTTATTTATGTGTGTGCACATGTGCATACTATAGCATGTGTGGGTGGTTAGAGTCTTTAAGGAGTCTGTTCTCTCCTTTTATCATATGGATTTTGAGAGTCGATCTCAGGTCATCAGCCTTGGTGGCAAGAGGCTTAACCCTCGGAACCCTGACTGGCCCTGCCCAGAGATTCTTAGATAATTATATAGAAGTGTTAATTCTGTAGGGTTGCCTTCCCCCACCCCCAATCTTATGTTCATGACAAGTCTTCCCTGTCATGAAAAGATGCTTATAAAGTCACATGTGTTAAAGGGCTGGAATGTCGTTCAGTTTGTAGAGTGCCTTCACAGCATGCATGAATTGAAGCCCTGGCAAAACCCCAAAGTGGTGGTCTACGCCTGTAATCTGAGCATTCAGAAGGCAGAGGTAGGAGGAGCAGAAGGTTGGGGTCATTTCTCAACTGCATAGCCAATTCAAAGTCAATTCGGCTGACAGGAGACCTTTATCCTCTCAAAATAAAAGACTCGAAGGAAAGAGTGTCACAGCCGGGCATGAGGTGAGTGTCTGTGAGCACAGCACTTGGGAACAAGGAAAATTGCTAAAGGTCTGGCCAGCCTGGGCTATATGGTGAGACTTTCTCAAGGACAGACCACGGATACTCTCTCTCTCTCTCTCTCTCTCTCTCTCTCTCTCTCTCTCTCTCTCTCTCACACACACACACACACACACACACACACACACACACACGGGGTGTGGGGAGCACAGAATTCCTAGTGAATGGAAGTTAGCCATCTTGGCTACGTATCTGAGGGTGAGGATCTGACACCAGCTATAAGCAAACCCTCCTGAGCCTTTATCAGCAGTCATCCCAACACCTGGTCTCATGGGACAGACGGGCCTACATCTCAGGTTCTGGAGTGATACTCACTTCTCCAACCAGTGACTCCTGTTGGGTGCTGCTTGGGCAGCCACCATTGGCATGGGCTGGTGTGAGCACCACCCAGTTCTCTACGCTCTGTCTGTGATCCTGACTGGCCAAAGCCAATACACACACACACACACACACACAGAGAAATCCTGACAGTGTGGGTGTGGCTCAAAAGCACTCTGCCTGGCTTTTCCCCTCTCCAGGCTGAAATTGGAGATCGTGATGGACATCTCAGAGGGTCCCTTGGGAGTGGGAACGGCTGGCGGTGGGACAGGTCATTTAACAATATCTGTTGCCGGAGTTCACAGTCTGAAACTCCCCAGCCCAATATTTTTCTCTTATCCTTCTATGCTGGAATCCAACACCACTGGAACCAGAACACCACACTTTAAAAGGTACAAAGTATCCATCTCCACAAATGATTTTTTTTTTTTTTTTGGTTTTTCCAGACAAGTTTTCTCTGTGTAGCCCTGGCTGTCCTGGAACTCACTCTGTAGACCAGGCTGGCCTCGAACTCAGAAATCCGCCTGCCTCTGCCTCCCAAGTGCTGGGATTAAAGGCGTGCGCCACCACCGCCCGGCATACAAATGATATTTTTAATGTGATCTGAAGTGGCTGTGGGGCCAGGGAGTCAACATAAGAGATACAATCTTATTTGGGGAGTTTTGCAAAGCAATATGTAGCTACCTAATGAATCAGGTTAAAAATCGGACCCCTGGCCCTCTCCCTTCCAGGATGCTTGTTCCCCAGCCACTGAGCACACTTTTCTCCTGTGTTCATTTCCTTTCCTAGCTTGTGCGTTAGAATGCATTGTTTTAGAGTGGATCAGGTCTGTGCTGAGCTCCCATCTGACCCTTCTGCCGTACAGTAGCTGTCCTTGTCATCAATGCACACCCACCAGGACGCTGCATTTAGTGCTGTTACTGAGCTCACGCTGACACGTCATTATCAAGAAAACGATCAAAACAAACAAAAATGAACCAGTTTAGGCAAAATAATTTATTACAGTGCAATTGGCAGATAGATATTGCCAGTATATTAGTCTCTCATTGTTTGAGAAAATGAAAAATAACTTTAAATATCACACAACTACAGACATCTTTGATGCTCAGGGCCCCGGGCTCTAGGCACTTCCTAATTGTTTGGAGAAAATCTGTGGGCAGATATACCCTAAGACACCCTTCAATGAGGCCTGGTTGTAGCCAAGATCGGTTTGGTTCCTTATCTGAGGGAGCTGGAGTTTTGTTAGCTATAAATCCTATGTTCCTCCATAAGTAGAGGGCTTCAGTGAAGGGACAGAGAAAGTCCATGAGGCATAAACAGGATGTGAAGAGGGGACGCTTGGGGACATTGCTCAGGTAGTAGAAGGTTTGCCTGGCTTGCACAAAACTCTGGGCTCATCCGCAGCACTGCACAAAACTGAGTGGTATTGGTGTGTGCCTGTAGTCCCAGCATATGAGTGTCAAAGGCAGGAGGGTTGTAGCCAGCTGGGATACCCTGCTCAAAAAAGGGTAGGAGATCAATATTGAGGACAGGGCAAAGAGGGTGATTGTACTGAAACAGAGGCAGCTTGTGACCTGAGACCAGCATGCACCCATGCATCCGGGCACCCATGCATTTGGGCACCCAGGCACTCATGCTCTAGAACAGCAGCCGTAGGTAGATCTGATGGAGGACTGTAGTGTTCCAGACTCTGAAAACAAGATCCAGCAGGACCCTTCACTGGACCCCAGAGTTTCATGTACAGTGCTTGACTCACGAGGGATTCCAGCCGACAGCTCTGGGAAGGCACAGTCAGATTGTCTTGCCAAAACGGTGGTCTTTTGACTAGGACGGACAGACTCGTACGATCACGCTGGAGTTCGTCACTCTGGCCCCATAGTGGCCAGCCCAGAACTGTGTGTCCTGGCCCCAGTGTTCAAAAGACACAAACCGTACGCCCCTCTTGATGTTGGAGAACACGTGGGTGACCTGGAGGTAGAAGGAGTCAGTCAGTCTTGTATCACAGCCCTTCCGTCAGCCAGTCTGGGATTTCCCAGATGTTGGCCCTTCTGAAATCTTGCCCTGTTCTCATTAGCAGGTGGAATCTGAGTCTAGGTGTGGTGACAAGCTGCTGCCATCACAGTGTTGGGAGACTGAGGCGGGAGGAAGGAAAGTTAGAGGCTCAGGCTACATAGTCCTCAGCAGTTGGGTTTTATAGTAAGAAACTGTCTCAAAGAGAAAGGAACAAACAAAAAAAACCATCTGAATAAAAGAGGTTTTATCACCAAGAATGTGGCAGAAATTCTGGGTGGGGCTGTCCGCATTTGTAATTATTCCCAGTGTTTGGGAGACAGAAGTGAGAACCAGGAGCTTAAGGATAGCCTCAGCTACACAATGAGTTTGAGACCAGCCTGGGCTACATGAGACCTTGTCTCAAAAAAAGTGGCAGAAGTGAGTGAGCCTGCGTAGGCCTTGTCACATGACTTCCCCAGCAAGGTCAGAACATATCAAGTATCTGGAAGCTAATTTCTCTTGGTTCCCTTAGCTCTAGCCACTATGGAAGAAGTCTGTCTGTCCTTTGGTGGCCTTGTGAGGAATCTTAGTGTAGGCTGGCCCAGAGATCTCATGCAGGAGCTTTGAAGCCAAGTCAACAGTGATTGGCACCTCAGGGCGGGCAGACGGCCAGTTGTCATACTCATCCACCACAACCATCCTGCCCTCCGGCATGGTCTGAGTATAACATTGTTGTTTGAACAGTAGAGACTTCAGCCAGAACTGCCTAGCCCAGCTTTCTCCACATGCTGACTCAGAAGACATAAGAGGGCGGGGCCAGGGAAACCGCTCAGTTGATAAAGCGCCTGGCATACTAATATACGGGACCTAAGATCCCCAGCACCCGTGTGCAAACTGGCTGTGGTGATGTGTATATCTAGTGCTGGGGCAGACATGGTAGAGCCTCGCAACTCACTGGCCAGTCAGTCTAGTCAACCGATGAGCTCCCCGTTCAGTGAGAGGCACTGTCTCAAACACTAAGGCGGAGGGTGAAAGAGAAAGACACATGACATTGATCTCTCTGCCTTCCACATACACATGAACAGGCACAGCTCTATATACATATGCAACACACACACACACACACACACACACACCCCATTAAAAACAAAACTTAAAACCAAAGATGGATAGGCTGGAGAGATGGCTCAGCAGTTAAAAGCACTGGCCGCTCTTCCAGAAGTCCTGAGTTCAATTCCCAGCAACCACATGGTGGCTCACAACTGTCTATAATGGTAGTCCCATGGGATCTGATCCCTTTTCTGGTGTTCATACATGCAGACAAAACACTCATATACATAAATAAATTTTTAAAAAACCCACAAAGACAGAGAGATAGTACGAATGACTGCTGTTGACCATATGTTGAGGGTAGTAAGACCATCAAAGTCCCCACCAACTAATCCCCACCCAGTGAGAAGCTCATCTTTGGTCAGAGGCTCACCTGAAGGCAGAGATCGTTGTTCCATTGTTCAATGGTGTCTGGCAAAGCTGAGAACTTTTCTATGACGTTCTGGTGAGCATCAAGAAGTGTGACAAAGAGACGGTACTTACAGCCACTGTCGTGTCGGGCTCCCCACCTGCGGGAAGGGGAGTCTCAATGTGTTGTCTACCTCTTGGGGGAGGGGGTGACCTAGCCTCCCTGTGGGTACAAATTTAGTTCATCGCAAGGGTTTTGAGAGGGTGGCAAGATGGCTAAGTCAGTGAAGGGCTTGCCACACAAGAATGATGGCCTGAGTTTGAACCCCAGAACTCATGGAAGGAGCTGGGTGCTGCTGGGTGTGGTGGCAGAGGCAAGTGGATCTCTGTGAGTTCGAGGCCAGCCTGGCCTGCAGAGAGTTCCAGGTTTAATTGTTTTAGAAGCTAATATAGGAGTATCTCAAGTACAAGGCCAGCCTGGGCAACTTGGTAAGACTCTGCCTCAAAATAGAAAGTAAAAGGAGACCTGGAATATGAGGTCTAGTGGTGGAGGCTTTTCCTAGCATGCATGAGGCCCTGGGTTTCATCCTTAGTTCCTGTACTTGTCTCTGCCCCAGTAAAACACACTCAAATGATCTCTGGCACTTGCAAAGCCATGCCTGCCAGGAGTGTCTTTTTTGGAAACCTGAGTCATACCAAACCATCTACCATATTGATTGAGGACAAGGGCTGGCCATGTCCAGATAGGCATAGGCCAAATCTGACCACTTTAGAAAGAGCCATAGTGCAATTTAGGGCTGAGTGAGTTAATGTCAGTTGACCTGGAGGCTGTGGTTAACCGCAGAGGCAAGCAGCTGATTGGCCAGTCAATCCAGGAAGCTCCAATAAAAACTCTGTACAGAGAGCTGACACTCTTACAGGCATCTGGATACACCTGACATCAGGTTGGTAACACCTGACTCCATGGAGCGAGCCCACGGAGCTTTGAGCTCACTTATGCCGTCCTGGGATTACCAGTGTGGGCCATGGGCCCCAGTGCTTACTAACGGGCTTTTCCTGTTCCCAGACTCACCAGTCAGAGACTTCAATCTCCACACCACCACTGTCCAGCAGCTCTGGCCACAGACCCTTCTCCTCCAGGTCCACGACCTGCTTCTTTCGACACCAGCTAGGAAAAAGTGAGACAGCAGTTGGTCCTTGAGAACCCGCAGGTCTTTCTTCAAGGGCTCTGGCCCTTGGGGGGTTAGGGGGAGGGGAGTGGGGGCGGGGAGGGCTTTCACCTGAAGGAAGTCACAAAGCAGGTCTGTGAGGGGGCCCCAGGTACAGGTTTCCTGTTTTTCTCCACCACCCAGCCATCGCCACCATGCCGCACCATCCACTTGCGCAGGCCTTCTGTAGAGAAAAACAGTGGGGTAATCGCAGTACCAGGGATGCGGAGCATTTAGGATTGCTGCCGAAGTCAAGCCGCACCGCACCTCCCCTCAAACCCCACGTTTGAAAAGCATTAGAAACCAGAGCCGACAGGCCAGCTCAGTGGGAAAACTTTAACCCTCAGACTTCATGGAAAAATACAAGGAAAGAATTGATACAAGGTTGGCCGCTGACCACCTACCACCTGCACCATGAGGCTTAAGCCCCTTTAACACACACAGAAGTAATTTTAAAAATTAAAAGTTTATGTCTGTGGACCGTGTATATGCCTGGTACCTTCAGAGGCCCGAAGAAAGAAAGGGTGGTCTCCCCGAGACTGGAGTTACAGATGGTTGTGAGTCTCCACTTGAGTGTTTGGGACTGAGCTCAGGTCCTTTGGAAGAGCAGCCAGTGCTCTCAGCCGCTGAGCTATCTTTCCAGCCCGCAAAAACAAATGACAAAACTAAACTACAACAAAAATGATACTAAGAAAATGAAAAGCGAGCCGGGCGGTGGTGGTGCACGCCTTTAATCCCAGCACTTGGGAGGCAGAGGCAGGTGGATTTCTGAGTTCGAGGCCAGCCTGGTCTACAGAGTGAGTTCTAGGACAGCCAGGGCTACACAGAGAAACCCTGTCTCGGAAAAACCAAAAAAAAAAAAAAAGAAAATGAAAAGCTTGGAGCTGCTCTTCTAGAGGACCGGAGGTCAGTTCCCAGCTTCCAAGCTATGAGGCTCAGTCAGCCTCCTGAAACTCCAGTCCCAGAGAATCTGTTTTGACCTCCAACAAGCACACATATACATGAAGGAAAATAAATTGTTAAAATGTAAAAGCCGATCAAATTTTAATTGCCCATTGGTGTCTCTGTGCATCCTGTCTCTCAGAGAGAGGAAATGCATTTTGGTCCGCTCCAAAGCTCTCTGGGTGGGTCAGGGGCTTCTAGCTGCTCTATCTGGGTCACGTGTGACCCCACTCTTGACTCTAACTGGGTCAAGTGTGGCCACTCCTTCTGCTTCATCTGTAGATCTGCTTCTCGGTTTACCTCCAGGCCCCGCCAATTACATATCTTGTGACTCCGCCCTATCCTCCTGCTCACTGGTCAGATCTCTCGGCCCACCGCACCTTCCATCCGTTTTCCTGTGCCTGTCCTCCTTCCCTTCTTATTGGTTCCTTCATAGCCACGCCCTCACCCCCCCGCCCTTGATTATCTCGTGACTCCGCCCCTCACCTTCTTCCATAGGTTTTTTGCGGACCCGCCCCCTCCCCGCCCACCAATTATCTCACGATCCCGCCCTGAATCATTTCCGGTCGGTTCCCTCCAGGCCCTGTTCATTAGCATTCTTGGGGTCCTGCCCCTTTGGCTACGATTCTCTTGGTCCCGCCCCTCGGCTTCCTCTAGACAGCGCCCTACCTTGGCCACAGGGGTTGCTGATGAGGTTGCGTCCTAGCGGTCTTAGTGCGCAGAATTGGCCCAGCGGGCAGGGTGTGTTGTCGCGGGCGGGAGGCAGGCAGCGGCGAGCTAGCGTCAACAGGGCGCGACCCTCTGCGCTGCGGTCTCGAGCCAGCAGCTGCAGCCAGAGGGCCTGGCCATCCACCAGGGCGCGCCAGGCGCGGCACACCCGGCGGCAGCTCCCCAGCAGCGTGCGCGGGGGCACGTGGCTCAGGACCAGCAGGAGCAACTCCGGAGGCAGACGGCTCAGATCCAGGGTCTCCTGGGGGTCGGGCTCCGGCGTGGGGACCCGGGTCCTGGAAGTCCAGGCACCCATGATCCTTGCGCCCCGCTTGGCTGGGACTGCAGGAGAGGAGAAGTCAGATGTTAGTGATCAGCAGCCTCCGCGACGCGCAGCCTCTGCTGCCCGGCTTTACAACCGTCCACCCCGAGACTAACAGCTCCGAATCCATCCGCTGCCTCCCACGTCCCTCGCCCCCTCTCTGTCCCCAAAGCCTCCTCTCCTCCACAGCCCTCTGGTGCTCACCGGCACCCCTGCCAGCTCCCCTCCGCGGCCTGGAGGACCGCATAGTCTTAGCTCTGCCTAATGCTTCCCAGGCGAAACCTAAACGTCCAGCCCTTTGGGTCCAGACCCCACCTCCTTCCGACTTAGGACAAGTAGACAGTTTAGGAATCCACCAGGGGACACGGACTAGGCCAGCGCTCTGGCAGTCCTAGCGGTTCCGCAACAATCCAACACTTGGAATGACCCTAAATCTGCAGTGGACGCCTGGCATCTGGTAACGACTATTATTTCTGGTAGGCATTCAAGTGGAAGGCTCCACCCCTAAACGCCTCAAACAGTCCTGTCACCTTTAATCCCAGACACAGTCATCCGCGATTTACAGGAAAAAGTAGGTTCTGGAGGACAAAAATGACGCCACTAACTGAAAGCATCAGCTAAAGCTGTTTCCATCTTCCAAGTTAGCACATCTCTGTCTTCACAACACAGAAAAGGAACGGAGGCTCTCAGAGGCCGTGACCTTCCTAAGCAACTGCACAGCTAGTAGGTGTAGTGAGTGGGTCTAACTCCAGAATCTTTTTCTTTCTGCTTTGTAGGGCTGGCTAGCCTGGAACTCACTGTGCAGGCAAACTGAGAGATCTGCTTTCTCTGCCTCCCTAGTGCTGGGACTAAAGTCATGTGCCACTATGACCAACTCGTTAAAAAAAATTGCTTTTTTTTTTTGTTTTGTTTTTTGTTTTTTTGTTTTTCAAGACAGGGTTTCTCTGTGTAGCCCTGGCTGTCCTGGAACTCACTCTGTAGACCAGGCTGGCCTCGAACTCAGAAATCCGCCTGCCTCTGCTTCCCAAGTGCTGGGAATAAAGGTGTGCGTCACCACCGCCCAGCTAAAAAATTACTTCTTAAATTTTGTTTTATGTGTATGGATGTCTGCCTGCATGTATGTCTTCACCATGCTTGTGCCTGGTGTCTGGGGAGGTCAGAGGACTATTTTCGAAATTCCCTGGAACTGGAGTTACAGATGGTCATGAGCACCTGGGTGAATGCTAATTAAATGCAGATCCTCTTGGGAAAGAAAGTGGCTGTCTATCTCTCCAGCCCTACTTTGCAACTGAGGCTGAGAGGTAGAGCCCATGCTGTCCTTCAACTCTCTAAGTAGTCAAGCTTGAGGCTGAATCTCTACCTCTGGGGAACTGGAGTTACAGGCATGTGTCACCATACCCTGTTCACAGGTCTTGTCTTTAACCTGTATGTCAGCTCTGTCCAGTGAGACATATGCATGCTACTAAATGTCAAAGAAAATTAAATCTGGGTTCCTGTCCTTAGTGAGCTTGCTTTATAGAGGGAGACACATGACCAATAAAATGAGAAGCAGCCTGTGTATGTGCATGTCTGTCTCTGTGTGTGTCTAATGTGTGGTGTGTCTGTCTGCCTGTCTTAGGCAACCAGTTAAAAACTTTTACCTAGCCGGGCAGTGGTGGCACACGCCTTTAATCCCAGCACTTGGGAGGCAGAGGCAGGCGGATTTCTGAGTTTGAGGCCAGCCAGGCTGACTCACTACAGAGTGAGTTCCAGGACAGCCAGGGCTACACGGAGAAACCCTGTCTCAAAAAAGAAGAAGAAGAAGAAGAGGAGGAGGAGGAGGAGGAGGAGGAGGAGGAGGAGGAGGAGGAAGAGGAAGAGGAAGAAGAAGAAGAAGAAGAAGAAGAAGAAGAAGAAGAAGGAGAAGAAAACCAACAAACCAACAAAAAAACAACTTTTACTTGGGTGTGGTGTGGATTCCAGTTACTTGGGGTCTGAGGCAAGAAAATCTTACATTCTAGGCCTGCCTGGACAAACTTAGTGAGAGCCTGTTTCAAAATAAAAAGTAAAATGAAGGCTGGAGAGATGGCTCAGTGGTTAAGGCACTGGCTGCTCTTCCAGAGGTCCCAAGTTTGATTCCCCAGCACCCACATGGTGGCTCAACCATCTGTAATGGGATCTAGTGTGCAGGAGTGCCTGCAGATAGACCACTCATATGTACTCACAGACATAAATAAATCTTTAAAAAAAAAAAAAGTAAAAGAGACCTAGATATACAGATCAGAGGTAGAACACTTCAGTAACATGGAAAAGGCCCTGGGTTCAGTCTTCAGGATGGGAAACGCAAACAAGAAAAACAGAGTCAGGTCTGTGTTTTGGGGGTGTGTACCCCCACCCCCCCAGAGGCAGATGGATCTCTGAGAGTTCCAGGCCAGCATGATCTACAGAGTGAGTTCCAGGACAGCCAGGACTATATAGTGAGACCCTGTCTGTCTTAGTTTGAGTTTTACTGCTGTGAACAGAAACTATGACCAAGGCACTCTTATAAGGACAACACTTAATTGGGGCTGACTCACAGGTTCAGAGGTTCAGTCCAGTATCGTCAAGGTGGGAGCACGGCAGTGTCCGGGTAGATGGGGCTGGAGGAGCTGTGGGAGCACGGCAGTGTCCAGGTAGATGGTGCTGGAGGAGCTGAGAGTTCCACCTCTTGTTCCGAAGGCTGCCAACAGAAGACTGATTTCCAGGCAGCTAGGACTAAATATTCTCCCCACACACAAAGACACACCTATTCCAACAAGGCTACACCTTCTAATAGTGCCACTCCCTGGGCCAAACATATACAAACCTCGGCAGTAGTGGCACACACCTTTAATCTCCCAGCACTTGGGAGGCAGAGGCAGGTGGATTTCCGAGTTCGAGGCCAGCCTGGTCTACAGAGTGAGTTCCAGGACAGCCAGGGCTACACAGAGAGACCCTGTCTCGAAATCAACCCCCCCCCAAAAAAAAAAGAAGAAAGAGAGAGAGAGAGAGAGAGAGAGAGAGAGAGAGAGAGAGAGGGAGAGGACTCCTAGTAACCACCAACCCTCTGTTAATATGAAAAAGTGTCGTGGGCTAATTAGTGAAAGAACATTTACACACTGTCTTAGGGTTCTCTAGAGTCAAAGAACTTATGGAATGTCTCTATACGCATTAAGGAGATTTATTGTAATGACTGAGTCTGTAGTCCGACTAACCCATGGGAAATCCAAGAATCTAGTAGCTGCTCAGTCCCATGAGGCTAGCCTTCTGTAGAAGCATGTTCCAACAGATGTGCTGGCAAGTAAGTGCAAGCGGTTGATGAACAATGAATCTTCCTTCTTCCAATGTCCTGGTGTAGGCCTCTAGCAGAAGGAGTGGTCCAGATTAAAGGTGTGAACCACCAGGACTGGATCTGGGACTTGCTTTGTCCCAGGCTGACCTTGAACTCAGATCTCCTTGCCTTAGTCTCCTGGGATTAAAAGCGTGCACTTCTTTACCTGGGCTTAAGCTTTTCATGGCCACTATGCCTCAAGATCTCCATGCCAAGATCCAGGTCTGAAACCTGTCTTCTAGCCTTAAGATCTGGATCACAAGCCGGGCGGTGGTGGCGCACGCCTTTAGTCCCAGAACTTGGGAGGCAGAGGCAGGTGGATTTCTGAGTTCGAGGCCAGCCTGGTCTACAGAGTGAGTTCCAGAACAGCCCGGGCTATAAAGAGAAACCCT
>NW_021620297.1:501880-523719 GCF_004785775.1 Grammomys surdaster
AAAAAAAAAAAAAAAAAAAAAAAAAACCAAAAAAAAAAAAAAAAAGATCTGGATCACAGGTGTGCCCTCCAATTCTGGATTGTACTTCATTTTGGGTGTAGTCAAGTTGACAACCAGGAACAGCCATCACAATCCACCCCTTGTCAAGTTGACACAAATTATATCTCGTGTCCAAGTGAAATAATAACCAGGTCATAAATACGCCTAACATGATATAACTGTCCCTCGCACAATTGCAAACACATTGTAAATTTAGAATAGGCCAATGTCCCTTGGGAACATTCTTTTAGTATCTCAACTTAAATATGGATTGATAGCCCTCAATTAATGTTAAAGAAATTGGAAGAAAGCACAAATATCTATACAAATATGTTCTTAAAACAAGAACATTCATATTACTTTATAATCCTTGTTTCTGCAGTTTGCCACGTGGCCTTAGATGGTATTTGTAGCTACCTTTCTCTACTACATGTTCTGTATTTCCTCTACCCTCTGCAAGCAACTCAGCAGGTCTTGGCTCTTTTCCTGGAGGAGTGACCCATACCTTCATTCCTGATGGGTCTGTGCCCTTTGTCATCCTGCTTGGATTAAGCTGTTGTAGTTTCCCATTGACTTTAATCACAGGACGTAGTAGTACTAAGAGATGCCCTAAGGGATCTCCTGCACTCCAGACATGATCTTACCTCCATTGTGGAGAGGCAATCCAATTTCCCCATGGTAATCTGATCTCTCACCTCTCCTAACACTGTTATTCCTTTCTTAGCCTGTTGGTTTAAAGGCATTAGAACCCCAAAATGACCAGGGGGAAGTCTGAACTTCCAGTTCAATGGAATGTTTGTTGTACTTCCTGGCAGGAGCACTCCCCCTTACGGACAAAACTTCTAGGCCAGCAGAACTTAGGGTCAGGAAACAAAAAATTTCCTAGAGGGTCTCTAGGAGTAATAGTGAGTGGAACTATTCCCTTTTCCACTCCTTGATTCCTGGACCTATGGATCCTGGCTATGGGAGAAACTGTACTATATATCAGTCTCTGATTCAAAGCACATACTGCTCTCTGAAGAACCCCCCCCCCAGCCCTCCACGCTGCTGCCATGTAATTGGCGCTGTAACTGCATCTTCAAAAGGCCATCCCATCTTTCCATCAGACCAGCTGCTTCAGGATGGTGGGTAATATGGAAAGACCAGTAGATTCTATGATCATGGGTCTACTGTCGAATTTCTCTGGCTGTGAAATGAGTTCCTTGATCAGAAACAGTACTGTGTGGAATACCATGACGATGGATAGGGCATTCTGTAAGTCCACAGATGGTGGTTGTGGTGGTTTGAATATGCTTGGTTCAGAGAGTGGCACTATTTGGAGGTGTGCCCTTATTGGAATAGGTGTGGTCTTGGAGTAGGCTTATCACCGTGGACATGGGGCTTTAAGACCTCATCCTAGCTGCCTGGAAGCCAGTATTCTGCTAGCAGCCTTCACATGAAGATGCAGAACTCTCAGCTCCTCCTGCACCATGTCTGCCTGGATGCTGCCATGTTCCCAAACTTGATGATAATGGACTGAACCTCTGAACCTGTAAGCCAGCCCCAATTAAATGTTGACCTCGGTCATGGCTTCTGTTCACAGCAGTAAAACACTAACTAAGACAAATGGTTTTGGTAGAAGCATTACGTGAAGGAAAGGTAAATCCAAAACCAGTAAGTATCTATTGTTAGTATTCTATTAAACTCCACCTCCACAGTTACTTGGAAGCGGCCAGGTACGCTCCTCCCCACAGTTACCTGGCAACTGGCAGGTAGCCCTGCTCACTATAAAAGGGGCTGCCTGCCCCTTCCTCTCTCTCTCTCTTGGTCCCTTGACCCCATGCCTGCAGGTTCACTGTTCCCTCTCCCTTCCCTCCCTTCCCTTCCCCCTCTCTCCACGTGGTCATGGCCGGCTTCTACTCCTCTACTTCTCTGCTCTCTCTCCTCTTCCCTATCTCCTGAATAAACTACCCTCGTGGAACCGTCTGGTCTGCTGTGGTCTGTCCCAAGCTGCGCAGGCAACAACCTTACAATGGTGCCAAAACATGGCCTACAAAGACTTCAGGGACCTCAGTTACTGTGACCCGTGCAGGACGGACGCAACGCCACTGCTACACCATGTAACTGCCCACATGGTCCCAAGAAAGATTTCTTGAGCTAGAAGCGAACCCTGTCCTTCTCTGAACCTCGTTCTAGGACAGCTCGCCTTGGATGAGACACTTCCCCTCTTCCTCTCGAGACAGTTTCTCGTGGCTGAGTACCCCAGGCCAGGCCTGGACAGACTGTTCTCTCTGCCTCAGGAGCACCGGTTCCGACTGTACTTCCCAGTGTGTCTCTTTCCATGGATGAGCCTTTACTGTTTCCTCTCAGGAGCACCGGCTCCGACTGTAGCCCCCAGCATGTCTCTTCCAAGGGAAAGCCTTTCGCACCCTTTCCCCTTCGCCTCCTTTGTCATTTGTGGGTCGACTGGAACCTCAGTTCCAGCGCCTTGCCTGGAAAGCAGCAACCCATCCGGGACTCTGCTTGGTCCCTCCCCACCTTCGACTCCTCTGTGGCCGGTCAGCTGGTTCACCTGCTCTCTTCCCTCTGTGGTTCTTAACTCTGCTCTGGGTCTTCCCCTTACATCCTGCTGCCCAGGACCTGTAAAGTGTTAGTGCCTTCCTCCACAAAAACCGCCACCATGAACATTGCCCCTGTTAACTGCAGCCGCCAGCAGACCTGACTCGCATGCAGCACCTGTGACAGCCATACAATCCAGCTTTCTTAGCCAAAATGTTTTTGTGCTAATACAAAAATGTGCTTTTCTCTTCCTATGTAACCTGCCAAAGTTACTTAAGACTCTTTCCTAACCTGCCTCGATAGATTTTTATTCAGTTACAACCAATCTTTATGGCTCTCAATCTTGTCAGTGTATTTTAAGTTTATGGCCAACAGAATGCCCAAAGCCTCTAACAGTTAGCCCAAGATGGTTTCAGAAAACTCGGACACCGGACTCCTAGAACACACAGCCTGAATTGTATGTGAACAAATGCAACAGGACGCCCTGAGTCAAATGACTTGGCTAAATCAAGGTAAGTCATTTCTCATGTCACGCGTATCCATTCCACAGAAAAAAAGCCCTGCGTTTTCTGCGCTTGGAAGCCAAACTGATTTCACCCAAGAGACTATGGAAACCATGGGAACTGTTGGCTAGTGGACTCTGTCATTTTTTTAAAAAAATAATATGTAACTGGTAGATAGTTGTTTACTCTTTATCAGACTTTTTTTTTTTCCAAGACAGGGTTTCTCTGTGTAGCCCTGGCTGTCCTGGAACTCACTCTGTAGACCAGGCTGGCCTCGAACTCAGAAATCTGCCTGTCTCTGCCTCCCAAGTGCTGGGATTAAAGGCGTGCGCCACCATCGCCCAGCTTTATCAGACTTCTGACTACATTGACAGCTAAGTTTTCACAGATATTATCTGTTACCTCATTACCTAAACTCAGTTGGCATCAATTAAATGCTTCCTATTTCCTCTTCTCATTATCCCACTGTCCTAAAATTATCTGAGTTCTTATAATATTCCACTATCCAATCCAACAAAAGTTCATCTTAAAGACTGCTTATGTTGTTAACTCATGCTGTTATCTCTTTTGTAAACTTATAAGCTACAGGAAACCCACTCAGATCTGCCTCTCTTGGACCAAATAGACGCCATCCAGATAAGTACATCTGCCTGAAGTTCCCACTTACTACCTATAACAAAGGATGGGATCCCTCTGTGTTTCAAATGTACATCTTAAAAAAAAATTTCTTTCTCCAAGTGTTGGGGTTTTTTTGTTTGTTTTTCGAGACAGGGTTTCTCTGTGTAGTCCTGGCTGTCCTGGAACTCGCTCTGTAGACCAGGCTGGCCTCGAACTCGGAAATCCGCCTGCCTCTGCCTCCCAAGTGCTGGGATCAAAGGCATGTGCCACCACTGCCCAGATCTCCAAGTGTTCTTAATCTTATTTCCTATGTCTTGTCAAGTCCAGATGCATCCAGAACAGCTCCAGAGAAGCAACCTTCAGATGCTCCATCTCCTGTCACACACACAGCTGCTTCTACTGGACCTGTTCCTTCTGACCTATCCTCAGATGGCTCCACAGATCCTGGACAGCAGAAAATAGCCAGCTCTCCTAAGACTGGACAAACATCCCCCATACCCATTCTTCTAGGTTCCCCCTAAAGACACATCGCCCTCAATGCCAGCAGGAAGTAGCCAGATTTCACAATGACCCTATTCCTGCTTTGCTGTTACCTCTTTCTAATTTTTCTTTTTTAATTAAACCAAAACATGGGAATGTTAGTATTCTGTTAAATTCCACCTCCACAGGTACTTGGAAGCAGCCCAAGCTGCGCATGAGACAACCTTTCATCTATTCCTGTAAGAACAAAACATTGTCCTTTCCATGGAGGAAGTGGTCCAATGTAGTCAACCTGCCACCAGGTTGCTGACTGGTCACCTTGAGGAATGGTGCCATATCTGGGGCTCAGCGTTGGTCTCTGCTGTTGGCAGATCTGGCACTCAGCAGCAGTTGTGACCAGGCAGTCCATGTTGTTGCTGAAGCATGACCCCCCTTCTTGGTCACCATGGCCACTTCGTTCATGTGCCCATTGGGCAAAGACAGGGATAGCTGGGGAAAGAGGCTGACTGTCCATATAACAGGTCACCTTAGACTTGGTCTGTCCAAGTCCCTGACCATCCAGCCAATCCACTGGCTACAGCCCAGGAGTCAGTGAACAATTGTGCATCTGGCCATTTCGTCCAAACAAACTGTAATACCAATTGTATTGCCCGAAGTTCTGCCTGCTGTGAAGATTTTCCTTCACCTGTATCTTTCAGGATTGTCTCAGAAAGGGGTTGTAATGCTACAGCTGTCCACTTCTGGGTGGTGCCTGCATAACATGCAGAATCACCAAGAAAACAGGTCCTAGTCTTCTCTTTTTCAGTCACGGAGAAACACCCCATGAGGCTCTAGGCAATGCTTGGCAGCAGATGGCATAGAAGCTATAGGCATTTGAGCAACTTCTTCATGGAACTTGCTTGTGCATTCAGGACCTGCTTGGCCCTGATCATTTCTATACCACTTTCATTTGATAGGATCACGTCACTGCCACTTTCATTTGATATGATCGTACTGGTAAAGCAGCCTGGACCTGTTGAAGAGCCTTCTCCCATTCCAGGCCCTACACAAAGCTAGCAGCTTTCCAAGTCACTTGGTAAATGAACCTGAGTAACACACCCAAGCGAGGAATGTGCTGTCTCTAGAATCCAAATAGACACACTAAACATTGTGTTCTTTCTTTGTGGTGAGAGGGGCCAGGTGCAGTAACTTATCTTTCACCTTAGAAGGAATATCTCTGCATGCCCCACACCACTGGACTCCTAAGAATTTCACTGAGGTTGATGGCCCTTGAGTTTGGTTGGATTTCTTTCCCATCCTTGGATACGCATATGTGTTACCAACGAGTCCAAAGTGGTTGCTACATCCTGCTTGCTTGGTCTACAGAGTGTAATGTCGTCAATATAGTGGACCAGTGTGATGTTTTGTGGAAGAGACAGACAATCAAGATCCTTTCTAACTAAGTTACAACACAAGGGCAGGAGAGTTAATATACCCTTGAGGCAAAACTGTAAAGGTATACTGCTGGCCTGTCAGCTATGCCAGCATAGCTGACTGAGTTCTTTGGATCGGTGGAGGGCTGAGGGCGAGAGAAAGAAAGACAAGGAGTCATCTGGTAAAGACCAAATGCTATATTTTCAACGGCATAGCTCCCTTTTATACTCCCCACAAAACAGGAACACAAACAGGAACAAGGATCAAAACAGGAACAAGGAGATAGACTCGGCAGCCTACCACCTAAGTTTGGATTTCTCTTCAAGCAGTCTTTTTGGGGAAATGCATAGAGACAGGGGAGCGGGCATAACACCACAGGTGCAGAGGATGGTGACTCACACTGGCCTTGCCAACTGAAAGTAAATACCAAAGGTCCATACAAGTCATGCCATTATAAATTGCACCTCTCCAGTGCTGACCATTACAGGCTAGGTCATAAACGTTGTTTTGTCTACACTGTCCATTATAATAACTATGATCACCTTGTCTCTGGCGATTCAATGCTGCCACCTGGCCCCAGCTACCTCAGGACCCAGTTAAACCCAGTGCATTTAATTAATCTAATTGAACAGCAGCCTCTCTAACCCTAAGGTCTGGCACAAGGAAAAGGGCAAGAACAAAACTCTTCAAATGTGCTGATGCTTCTCTCACCAGTTTATGTCTTACAGGATTCGTGAAGGGTATGTCTTCTGGGTCTTCCATGGTGGAGGATTAGGTTTTACACAAGGTACCCACTCTAGCGTTGCAATTTCCCTGAGCCTTAAAGTCCCTTCATCAACACTGAGCCAAGGAATATCAGGTGTCTCCAGATCCTTTTCAGTAGACCATGTTTTGATAAATACTTCGGCCAACCAGGCGAACAAACTTCTGACACCTTTTTAAACTGTGTGAACTTCTATATTAAACCTAGACTCTCCAGTGAGAGAGCCCAGGTCAATAAACTCAGCCTGATCTATTTTTATATTCCTTCCACCGTTATCCGACACCCTTAAAGTGCATTCCCACACATATTCCCAAGATTTCTGCTTGAATGAAGTAGCAAACTTATTAAGGTCATGGACTACAGTTTCTACCTCCCCTCTAGGCCCTGCTTTCCCTCGAGTCTGGTTATAGGTCTAGAAGAAACTATTGGTGGATCTTGAGAACATCAGTATTGGCTTGCCTGACAATACTTTCTTTTGTGACTTTCTTTTCTTCAGAGAAAGTCACTGCTGGTTTATCAGACTCTGAGGGATTAATTTCATCATGTGAAAAAAGCATTATTTCAAGGGGGTGGGGCCGAGGATACTACTTCCTCGGGTGTGGTAAACCCTAGAGAAGATTCAAAGTTCTCAGCTTTAACAGGGTCCTCCCACACATGACCTCCCAA
This sequence comes from Grammomys surdaster, assembly GCF_004785775.1. Taxonomy (NCBI): domain Eukaryota; kingdom Metazoa; phylum Chordata; class Mammalia; order Rodentia; family Muridae; genus Grammomys; species Grammomys surdaster. The sequence goes on from NW_021620297.1 coordinate 508,901, forward strand.
CAGGACCACAAATGGTCCTCCAGGTCCCCATCCCAAGTTATAGGACCCCATTCTTTGCCAATTAATGCCCTTACTTTAACTGCTGACGCCCTCTGAGGCTGAGACTTGAAATTTTGCTGTAATTTAGTTAGCCGTATAATGAGGGTTTCAGTTTGATTGTCTGCAACCAGACTTCTCAGGCTCCTGGAGAGAAGATTCTCTTCAAAGGCACACTTAGAAACCCTTAGATTGTTTATTTGCCCCTGGAGTTGTTCAATTTTATCACACAGCACATTCTTTTCCTTTATCAGTGTGTCCAGAGATACCAAGAGGAATAGCCAGCACAATTGTTTTTTCTTATCTTCCCCCAAATTGTAGAAACCTTTGTAAAGTGGGTCACCTAAATCATTGCCAGTCACAATTGATGAATCAAGATAATCAAAGGCATTAGCTTCTTTAAGTTTGAAATATAGTTTCCATCATGGGCCTTCTATGTTCTCTGAGCTCTCAGGAAAGAGAGCATCTGGAGAGATTTCAGTACTTGGAGGTGCTGGTGAATTACAACGTGCTGGCGAATCATTAAATCGATTCCCGATTCTATGCTTGTACACCGCGTCTCTCTTTCTGTGCCTTGTGAGGTGATAGCCCAGGTTGGCAGTTTGATCCCAAATAAGCCCTTCTCTCTACCCATACAGTGATGTAGCAGTTTCACCGAGCACCCTAGCTTACAAACACAAGCTTGTGGAGGCCAGAGGACAGCATGTGGGAGTTGATTCTCGCCTTCCACATTTACTTGGGACCTGGGACTAGTACTCAGGTCACTGGGCGTGACAACAAGCACCTTTACCCACATATCAGTTTATTCACCAGTTTCCTTAATCTATACAATCTATATGTTGTCAATAAAGACTATTGAGACACTCGAGTGCATTTAAGAGGACAAGTGTGTCAACTACTCAGAACAGCTAACCTCCTGAGAGGCTGCCTTCTTGATGTACATCTGCAAACCCAGCACCTTGGTAGAAGCAGGAGATGATGTGTTTCTAAAAAGATAAAGAGATATAGAGTATGTTGTATGGGTGTGTGGAGAGGTATGGGGGAAGGGAATGTCTCAGCGGGCCCATGCTGCGGCATCCCTTCTCCCTGAGGGACCAGTCACACGATGGTATAGTATAGAGTTTATAGAGTTTATTTGGGACATGGGGAGGGGAAGTTAAGAGGGTAGCAGAGACAGAGAGAGAGAGAGAGAGAGAGAGAGAGAGAGAGAGAGAGAGAGGAGAAGTAGAGGAGAATAGAGGCCAGCCATGAGAGGGGGAGGGAGCCCAAGAGGGCAAGAGGCAAGAGAACAGGAGATCAAGAGAGAGAGGAGGGGGCAAGCAGCCCCTTTTATAGTGGGCCAGGCCTACCTGGCTGTTGCTAGGTAACTGTGGGTTGGAGTTTAGACAGAATGCTAACAGGAGGATGGGAAGTTAAGTTCATCTACTGCTCTAAATCTATGCTTGAAGGTCATCTTGGACTACAGGAAGCCCCATCTTAAATGAAAAGAATGGGGAGTGGGAAAGATGGTTCAGTGGTTAAGAGCATAGACTTCCTTGCAGATGTCTGGAGTTGAGTTTCCAGCACCCACACCAATCTCCAGGGGCTGAGAAGTCCCTGTGACTCCAGCTCCTGGGGGTTGAACACCCTTTTCTGGCCTCTTCAGGCACTACATGAACATGTACATGTACACATAATTAAAGATAAAATAACTGAGATACTCGTGGTGGTTCAGGTCTTCAATTCTAGCACCCAGGCAGAGGCAGAGAGGCAGAGGAGGCAGAGGAGGCAGAGGAGGCAGAGGAGGCAGAGGAGGCAGAGGAGGCAGAGGAGGCAAAGGCAGAGAGGGGCAGAGAGAGAGAGGAGGCAGAGAGAGAGAGAGAGAGAGAGAGAGAGAGAGAGAGAGAGAGAGAGAGGGCAGAGAGAGGGGAGAGAGAGAGAGAGAGAGAGAGAGAGAGAGAGAGAGAGAGAGAGAGGGCAGAGAGAGGGGCAGAAAGAGTGAAGGCAGAGAGAAGCAGAGAGAGAGAGAGGCAGAGAGAGAGAGGCAGAGAGAGAAAGGCAGAGAGAGAGAGGCAGAGAGAGAGAGAGAGAGAGAGAGAGAGAGAGGCAGAGAGAGGCAGAGAGGCAGAGGCAGCGGCAGATCTATGAGTTTGAGGTCAACCTGATCTACACAGTAAGTTCAGGACATCCAAGGCTACATAGTACGACCCTGCCTTAAAAAAAAAAATCTTGCCGGGCGGTGGTGGCACACGCCTTTAATCCCAGCACTTGGGAGGCAGAGGCAGGTGGATTTCTGAGTTCGAGAGTTTGAGGCTAGCCTGATTTACAGGGTGAGTTCCAGGACAGCCAGGGCTACACAGAGAAACCCTGTCTGGAAAAACCAAAAAAAAATAAAAAAAAAAAAAAAAAACCTTAAAATTTTTATATAAAATAAAACAAAAAGCAGCAAAGTATAAATACTAGTCAGTTTCCCTTTCTAGTTCCCAGCTCTCTTCTTAGAAGGAATTCTTGTCAGTTCCTGGGATTACATCGGGGCTGTACTCTGGGGGAAATATTTGTACAGATCACATATATAAATGAATAGAGTCTGGTATGGTGGCTCACACCTGGAATCCCAGCACTTCAGAAGATGAAGCAGGAGAATTTCAGTTTCAACCTGTCTGGAGTTCAGAGAGAGTTTTAAGCCAACCTGGGTTACATCGTGTCAAAACAAAACAAAATGAAAAAGAAACAAAACAAGAACCGAAACAAACAGAGCAAAAAGAAAAGAAGAAGCAGCCTGAGGCCATTTGGGAAATTCTGGGGACTTGGTAGGCAATAATCTGGTGAGCGTGGCTTGGGAAGTCATGTATACACAAAAAGCCTTGGCTAAACAACCGACTCCATTTGTCTTATTTTACGTCTCACACAGGAGGTGTCGGAGGACTCACTCCAGACTGATCTAGTTGAAAGATTTATTGGCTTTTACTTCCAATAATAGAGCCCAGTAACATCTTGCTTTGCAGTGGAGAGTGGATGTTTGGAGGGACTGAACAGGGAGATGGAGGAAGCTGGAAAACCCCCAACAGAGAACAGAAAACAGACTGGTCATTTCACGAAGCTTTCTGTGAAATGACTAAGGAAGAGGAGACTTCTGCCTCACACAGGACTTCTGGGGAACTGGGCTATTGTTTCTCACCAGACTTAAGGAAGGTGACTTTCAACATGGAGGCATAGAACCTTAGCTTCAGTGACCCTAGTGTGGTTTTGTGCATAGGGCCTACAGTAGAGCTTGGCCCAAAATGAAAAATATTTTTAAACATTCAACAATTACAGAGGCCTTTGAGAACAATGGCTGTGCTTGAGGTCTCTCTCTTTCTCTCTCTCTCTCTCTCTCTCTCTCTCTCTCTCTCTCTCTCTCTCTCTCTGTTTGTTTTTTTCAAGACAGGGTTTCTCTGTGTAGCCCTGGCTGTCCTGGACTCACTCCGTAGACCAGGCTGGCCTCGAATTCAGAAATCCTCCTGCCCCTGCCTCCCAAATGCTGGGATTAAAGGCATGCGCCTCCACTGCCCGGCCCCCCCTTTCTTTTCCCAGAGACACCCCTTTGGACAGATTTATCCTGAGTTACCTAATTGACTGTCAGTGACAGACTTTTGACAGGAGTGCATCATCAAAGGAACCAGGAAAATCCAAGAAGCAGAAATGGGGTGACAAATGTCCATGTTGGGCACAGGGAGGAGAGGTGAGAGGAACCAGAGGCAGCTGGTGGGTAGGGGATCTCTCCAAGACCACCATTCTCTAGTAGGTAGATCTTCCCAAAAATACACACAGGGTCAAGCAGGATTATCCACTGATTGGTGAATGGAGGAGGAAGTTTCCAGGGGTGGGACACAGATCTATTGCACACGTATGTGGGGCTTGAGTAGGACTCTCCTAGTTTTAAACAGAGTGTCTCCCTATGTAGCTAAAATGGCCAGGAATTCCCAGTACTTCTATTCCACTGCCTAAGAGCTAGGATTCCAGGTATATGCCACCCCATCGGCTGGACCTTTGCATTTAATGGGTTCTCTGTGACCTTTTCATATTAGCACTTTAAAATATCCCTGGGTATTGTGTAGAAAAATTTGGCAGACACTGACTTTCTTCCCACTGTTGGGGATTGTACTCAGGTCCTTGTTCATACCAGATAAGCTAAGGACCCAGCACAATTCCTGTCCCCACACTCACCAGTCAGAGACAGGAATCTCCACACCAACACTATCCAGCTGCTCTGGCCACAGACCCTTCTCCATGTCCACAGCCTGCTTCCTGTGACACCAGCTAGGAAGGTTGGAGAGGGATCATGAGACCAGGCAGGACTTTCTCAACAAAGGCTCTGGCTACTGAGATTGGGGTTTTTCTTTTTCACTTGAAGGAAGTCACGAATCAGGTCTGTGAGGGGGTCCAGGCACCACCTCTAAGTTTTTCTCTACCGCCCAGCCTTGGTCCTCACCATCTTCTTTGTTTGTTTGTTAGTTAGTTTGTTTGTTTTTTATTTTTTCAAGACAGGGTTTCTCTGTGTAGCCCTGGTTGTCCTGGAACTCACTCTGTAGACCAGGCTGGCCTCGAACTCAGAAATCCACCTGCCTCTGTCTCCCAAGTGCTGGGACTAAAGGCGTGCGCCACCACTGCTCAGCCTCACCATCTTCTTAAATCGATTTTTCTCAGCCTTCTGTTATATAATCAGACTTAAGCCAGGTAATTCCGCACCATGTAGGAAGCTGAGACTGTTGGGTTTGTTGTGAATTCAAGTCCATCTAGAGGCTATAATGTGAGGCTGTCTCAAAAGAAAAGCAAACAGAAGAATTGTACACAAGCCTGGCAGTGGTGGCCACGCCTTTTATCCCAGCACTTGGGAGGCAGAGGCAGGGAGATTTCTCGAGGCTAGCCTGGCTTACAGAGTGAGTTCCAGGACAGCCAGGGCTATACAGAGAAACCCTGTCTCAAAAAACAAACACAAAACAAACAAAAAACCCGAGTTGTATATAAATTCCAGCAATCCCCCCACAGATGGCTCCTTCCCGAACTCTTCCCATGAGGTCCTATAACATGGTCCCAGACCTTAGCACACCTGACTCCGTAGCGGAAGTACTATTCAAGCTGTAAGGCTCAGGATATAGACACCAACACCTGCCAAAAATGAAAACACAGTCCTAACCTATCAAAGGTCATAGTTTTGCGAAAGTACGAACCTTGCGTTTTTGGGTTTTGTACTTAAAAGTTTACCCTGAGAAAGACTTGGGGCCACACTGGGACCCTGAACATCCAGTGCAGCCACCAGAACATTAATAAAGATTTTTCTATTGGGTTAAAGGCATGTTCGAGTGTTTTCTCTGGTGGATACCCCACAACAGGTCCTTGGGACCCTGTCCCTCAGTCCTCTTCCTGACACGTTTTATTATTTTTCTTTTTCTTAATATAAAGCAGAAAAAGGAGATTTATTCAGTGTGGCCCCATTTGGCAGAAGGACAGAGAGGCAGTGAGATACAAGTCTGTTTGGGGGGGCCCAGAAGCGAGATTAAAATGTAAGCAGACGCCAGAGATCTGCACATACGAGCAGCCTGTGTCCAGGTGTGGGCCAGCCTTGTCTGCGCAGGCTCTTCCTGGAAGATGGTCTGCCAGGGCGTTAGAGCTCTGTGGCATCTCTCCGCGAGACAAGGCTCCCCTCCGCCTGGGGCTTTTTCTTTCTTGCAGCAGGAGATTCCTGAGGAAACGCTTATTTCTCTGGCTGTTTTGGAAATAACTCTGTAGACCAGTCTAGCCTCGAACTTCCAGAGTTCCGCCTGTCTCTGCCTCCTCGGTGCTGGTATTTTTGTTGTTGTTGTTTTGTTTTTCGAGACAGGGTTTCTCTGTGTAGTCCTTGCTGTCCTGGAACTCACTCTGTAGACCAGGCTGGCCTCGAACTCAGAAATCTGCCTGCCTCTGCCTTCCAAGTGCTGGGACTAAAGGCGTGCGCCACCACTGCCCGGCTTCGGTGCTGGTATTAAAGGCGTGTACTACCTTGCCCATCTGAATTTCCCACTTTCTATATGTCTATGTTGGAAACAAATATAAGCAGAATATAAGTAGGGATCAAGGTCAGGAGTGACAGCGTCAGGTAGTTTTCATAACCCCTTGGCCCACTTCCAGCTAGCCCCTCCCACTCACCGGGGTTACTGATGCCTGTTCAGATCACTTACAATCGCGGCCTTTGTTCTCCGTTTTCCGTTTAAGGACGTGAAGAATGAAGATGGCAGGCAGCAAAAGATTTTATCTAGAAATTCTCCAGTGGGATCTGTAGAGGATTTGCTTGCTAGGGGCGTAGCATGGGTGGATTTTGATTTTTGTTTTTGTTTTGTTTTTGTTTTGTTTTTTGTTTTTGGCTCAGGACATCTGCCTTTTTTTCAGGTGTGGATTATAAGTCTTATAATTTTAGTCATATGCATGTCTAGTCATGTCTAGGCATGAGCTGATCAATAGAGGTTTTTCTCTCCTAGCTTACACGGGTACCTAGAACTGGTTCAGGCTGGCTGGGCTCATTCCAGCATACAACAGGTACCTAGAACTGGTTCAGGCTGGCTGGGCTCAAGCGCTCCAGATCTGTTTGATTGCGAATTAGTCACACAAGAGTTGCTGGGGAAGACCTGGGTCCTACTTTGCCAGGGTTGTGTGTAGGTGTACACAGGGTGGGGGTGTAGGGTGTCCCCGAGTTGCTAAACTATCTCTGAAATCTGTTGCTAGACTATCTCTGTAATCTAACTCAACCCCGCCTTTGCTGGCTCCCCTCTGCAGGCCTCTGCAGGCCTGAGTATCTATCCTTAGCTCTAGTGGTGGTGAGGCCAGGAATTAGACCTGCCCTGAGACCAGGCAGTCCCGATGGCGCCCTGAGACCTCAGGTTTGACTGTTGTAGCTGAGGATATTGGCTTCCTAAGAAGAACAGAGATACAAGGCAGCCTACTGTGTGCCTCTTGGCAGCCACTCAGTCCCTCTTCCTCTTTCAAAGTCTTTTCTTATCTAGATATGTTTTGTCTACATGTCTGTCTGTCTGTCTCTGTATGTGAGCGTGTCAGATTCCCCTGGAATGGAAGTTACAGACAGTTGTGGGCTATCATGTGGGTGCTGGGAACTGAACCTGGGGCCTTTGGAAGAGAAGCCCAATACTCTTAACCGCTGAACCATCTCTCCAGCCCCTCACAGCCCTTCCTTAAAACACCAAACAAAAAGTCAGAAACAGCAATCCGGTAATCTGAGTTGATACCTCGCTATGGCTCTCTGGAGCTTTGTCTTGGTCCCTCCTACCTTCCACCCCCATACACCCTACCCCTTATCCCACCCCCCCACACACACCCACGTGCTCTACCCTAACCCTGTAATTCAGTAAACCTCTGTTACTTTCACACTCGCCTGTTGATTGCATGATTCATTCCTAGGACCCATGAGACAAGAACTTGGTGTTAGCCTCGGGCATCGGGAGTTCTGGGGACCCTTAATTCCAGCACCCTTGGACCAATACTAAGCCCCCTTGATCTGTTGACCCGACTCCGATGAATTTAGTCTCCTTTTGGTGGCCCGTGCAAGAACTCTTCGGAAGTGGGAATGCCTCATGCAAACGGCCTTGCGCTTCTCTCTCTCCCATTGGCTATCTCTGTTTAATTAAAATGGGAACTCATATCGGACCCAGGGTGACGTCCTAGCTTTTAAAGAAAACCCAACAGACCCTCATTTATTTTCCAAGGAGTATGTCAGCTTGGGCCGTGACTCGGGTTCGAATCATCCCATGCTGTGATTTTCATAGAAAGGGACCAATCCGCCTTACCGATGGGATCTGGCTCCTCCCCGCCCGTCCCACAGGACTCAAGAGGTTTGTTCGGCTTTCACTTTCTTAAAGACACGTTTTCTTTGGTATTTGGGTTTTTCCTCCAAAAAAAGGATCTCTGACTTGGATACCATATCATTTGCAACTTAGGACACAGATTGCCAGACTTTCTAGCTTCTTTCCCTAACTGGGCACCTCACCCTTAACCACATACATAAATGGTTCAGACCTTTTGAGTCAAACCGAGCATTGGCACATGACTTAGTTTGCATTCAAAGGGAAAAGGGCCACTGGTAAGGTCTCTATAAGATCTTATGCCCTAGAGCCAGGAAGAAAATTGGACTTCTCAGTCAGTTTATTCTTGGGAACTTTCTCAGTCCCATAATCAGAGAGGACCAATTCAAATATCTATATCCTTACAATCTGATACCTTCATCTATACTGTTAGCATTCTGTCTAAACCCCACCCCCACAGTTACCTGGCAACAGCCATGTATGCTCCGCCCCACAGGTACCTGGCAACAGCCAGGTAGGCCGACCCATTATAAATGGGGCTGCTTGTCCCCTCCTCCCTCTCTTGTTCCCACTCTGTCTCCTCGTCCCTTCCCCATTCCCTTCTCCCCTTTCACATGCTCATGGCCGGCCTCTACTTCTCTCCTCTCCCCTCCCCTCCCCTCTCCTCCCCTCCCCTCCCCTCATCTCCCCTTCCCTCCCCTCCCCTCATCTCCCCTTCCCTCCCCTCCCCTCTCTTCTCTTCCCTCCCTCCCTCCTTCCCTCTTCCTCCCTCCCTCTCACCCTTTCTCTGCCTCTACTACCCTCTTGACTCCCCTCCCCATGCCCTGAGTAAACTCTATTCTATACTATACCGTCATGTGACCGGTCCCTCAGGGGGAAGGGATGTCTTGTCATGGGCCCACTGAGATATCCCCTTCCCCCACACCTCACCACACCCCCACAGAACATATCCCTTCTCTCTTTATCTTTTTATAAACACATCATATACTCCTGTCAACCGCCCCCCCCCACCTCCCAGCCTGGAGGACCGCAGGCTATACTGATAGGGACAATTTATTAGAGAGTCACGTGTCTGATTGACAGGTATAGGTGAGCACCACGCACATGCACTGCTCTTGGCGGCCAGAAGAGGGCAGCAGATCTCTTGTTACTGGAGTTAGCAGTGTGAGCCTTGTGCACGAGCAGCCAGCGCTCTTAACCGGGTAGCCTGTCTCCGGCCCTGCAGCACTTTATGTTCTATACTGTGAGGGCGGACTTGCTCTTCCTTCTGTAGGAAGGGGAAGGGGTGTGTGCACACAGAGCACAAGCGGCCCTGCACACTGCTAATGCTTTGTTCTGAATTAATCCTCTGCTCGTCAGCGCTTTGAGTAAATCTCAACTGTAGGACCCCGAAGGGCTGCCATGCCCTGGCTGAGACTTTCCGTGTGCTGCTGTCTGCCAAGTTACATTCTGCTGTTTTTCTAAGATCAAAACATCTTGATGTAGGCATGGTGCCCCAGGCAGGGAATTTACACTTGACAGCCCATTGCCCCCCAATTGAGTTTCTGGTTGTGTTTTTCCTTCCCTGGCTTGGTGTATATATTGAACCTGCTCAGTAAAAGCTTTGGCATTCTCTCATAACAGATGACCGAGTCTGTGTGTTCCTTTAATCCCCCAGACCTACGCCCGAGCTTGGTACCGTGACGGTGTTGGTGCTGTCACTCAATTTTTTTTTCTTTTTTTGTTTTGTTTTTCAAGACAGGGTTTCTCTGTGTAGCTCTGGCTGTCCTGGAACTCACTCTGTAGACCAGGCTGGCCTCGAACTCCGCCTGCCTCTGCCTCCCAAGTGCTGGGATTAAAGGCGTGTGCCACCACCACCGGGCATATATTAAAGTCACTCAACTTAAAAGATTCAATTCCCAATATTTGCCTTTGTGTCACATGTGTAGATCCATTTGCTTTCACACTCTTGATCACCATAGCAGGACTCTCCTGTAAGTCACTGAATTAGCTGAGAGAATCTCAAGATTGCTTTGGGATCCTAGGGGCAAAAAGTTCCCCAGTGGCAGTGATTTCACTTGGGGACACTTCGTTTTCTGAACAGAGTGCTTTCCATGGCCTTTAGGACTGGGGTGCTTCTCTGATTTGGTTTCTGGGTTAAAGCTTGTCTCGTGCGTCTGATTTTGAAAACGCTCTCTGACAGCTCACAACTGTCTGTAAAGCCTGGTTCCAGGGATTCAGACACCACACAGACATACATGCCCCACAAAACACCGAGACACATAAAATATAAATAAATTGATCATTTAAAAATACTTAAAAGGCTGGGCGGTGGTGGCACATGCCTTTAATCCCAGCACTTGGGAGGCAGAGTCAGGCAGATTTCTGAGTTCAAGGCCAGCCTGGTCTACGGAGTGAGTTCCAGGACAGCCAGGACTATACAGAAAAACCCTGTCTCGAAAAACAAAAAAACAAAAACAAAATAAAAATACTTAAAAGTTTAAAAAAAATAAAGAAAAATGCTCTCTAGGAGGCTGGCGAGATGCTTCAGTGGCTAAGAGCACTTGTTGCTCTTGCAGAGGATCCAGGTTCAATTCCCAGCACCCACATTTTGTCTCATAAACATCCATGACTCCAGTTCCAGGGGATTCGAACCTCTTGCGACCTCGTCATACCAGGCCCAGCGGGGAGACTGAATTTGACCTTGGCTTGTAGTGGCTGGGGCTTTGGTCTGTGGTTAAGGGTATCAGGGTGGGGCTCTCACAGGTAAACTAGTAGCTATTAGACCGAGTAGATGCTCTATGCTGACTTGAGCCGGATGTAAGTTCCCAACCCCAGCACATCAGAACTGTGAGCCAAAATAACTCTTTTGTTTTACTTTTTTTTTTCTTTTAAAAAATTACATGTGTATTGGTATTTTGCCTGCATGTATGTCTGTGTACCACATGTGTCCCTGGTGCCTGTGGAGACCAGAAGGGCCCATTGGGTCTCCTGAAACTGGAATTACAGATGGTGGGAGGCACCAGGTGGGTATGGGAATTGAACCTGGGTCCTCTAAGAGAGTAGCCATTGCTCTTAACCATTGAGTTGCCTCTCCAGCCCATAAATACTTTCTTTATAAAGTGCCTAGCCTTTAGTATTCTGCTGTTCCAACAGAAAATAGGTCCATAGATTCTTCAAGTCAGAGAATAGGAGAAGGATTTCTGTGGCGGTGTCAGCGGAGGGGCGTTGTCAGCCACAGTGTACCTGATTAAGAGCTCTACCCAGGTGGGGCTGGGATTCTTGATTGTGCTGGAGAAACAAATTTCAAAAGAAACCATGATGAAGTAAAGTTGGAGTTTATGGAGAAGTTGGGCGCTAGGGGTGTATGTGACGCTGCTATGGGGTATCTATCAGAGACAACTACTCAGAGGCAAGTCTAAGCCAATAGAAAGTCTTTATTAGGCGTCTGGCAACTACGCCAGGTGTCTGGCATCCCAGTGTAGCACCAAGTCTTTCTCAGGGTGAGCTTTTAACCACAAAAAATCACATCCTGAGTCAACATCTCTTTTTTTTTTTGTTTGTTTGTTTTGGTTTTTCGAGACAGGGTTTCTCTGTGTAGCCCTGGCTGTCCTGGAACTCACTCGGTAGACCAAGGCTGGCCTCGAACTCAGAAATCCACCTGCCTCTGCCTCCCAAGTGCTGGGATTAAAGGCGTACGCCATTCTTAAGTTAACAAGAGCAGTTAGCCAGAAGCAGAACTACAGTAGCAGAAAAACCAAGGTTTGAGCGTTTAGAGACTTTCCCAGAACCGTGGACTTGAATGGATTCAGCCTTTGTTTTTGTTTGGCAGGTGGTGCTGCCCGTAGGCAGAGTTTACAGCCTGACTAGTACTTCCATCACGGCGTCAGTTGTGGACGCTGTTACAGCACTATCCCTGGGGAGACATCTTTAAACGTCTACTTGCCCCAGAGAGAGAACCGCTGACAAACCAAAGTACAGAGAGAAACAAAGTCCAACTTGTGAATCAGTGGGTTTCACTGGGGTTACTTACAGGAGCAGAGATGAGTCAAAGACATCTGCATTGCTGAAGCCCATCCACATGGGTGACAGCTCACAAAGCTGGGAACCTGGAGTGTGCCCCCGTACACAGCCTTCAGGCAGCCAGTGGTGTGTGTGTGTGTGTGTTATAAAACCAAGGGTATTAGCTCTGACTGCCTTGAGGTATAAGGATGTGGAATAGAAGTGTGTGGACGTTTGAATAAGTGTTTTCCTTGGCCAGACAGTGGTGGCACATGCTTTTTACCCCAACACTTGGGAGGCAGAGGCAGGTGGATCTCTATGAGTTCCGGGACAGCATGGGCTACACAGAGAGACCCTGTCTTGGAAAAAAAAAAACAACCAAGACCACAATGACAACAACAACAAAACAACTAACTAAACAAAAAAGGGCATCCCGCATAGACTTACTTCAATTCTTCCCACTTGGTGTGGTATTAGGAGGCATGGCTTTGTTGGAGGAAGTACTATCACTGAAGGCAGTATTTGAGAGTTTAAAAGGGGGACACCATTTCTGGTTTGAGTTGTGAGCTCTCAGTTCCTGCTGCCGTGACAGACTCTTACTCTTCAGGAACCATAAGCCCAAATAAACCCTTTCTTCAGTACACTGCCTTGGGCCCTGGTGTTTTATCACAGTAACAGAAAAGTAACTAAACCAGAGTGCCATCTCTCCAAACCCAGACCCTATTTTTTTAAAGGGAGGGTGGGGTATGAACCTGTGATTCTGGCCTTCAGGATCACAAAGAATTGGAGGCTAGCCTGGGATACATAGTGAGACACCCAACCCCAACCCTACCTCGATCTAAAAAAAAAAACTAAGATTGACTTTTTGTATTATTTTAGGTTTTTTTGAGACAGTGTTTCACTGTGTAGCTCTGTCTGGTCTGGAGATTACTACATAGCCTAGGCTAGCCTCAAACTCATAGAGATTTGCCTGTCTCCCAAGTGCTAGGACTAAAGGTGTGCACTACCACCGTCAGCTTATTTATTTTTAAGTTACACCTTATGAATTTGAGTGTGAGTGTGTGTGTGAATGTGTGTGAGTGTGTGTGAGTGTATGGAGTGTGTATGAGTGTGGTGTGTGTGTGAGTGTGGAGTGTGTGTGAATGTGAGTATATGTGAGTGTGGTGTGTGTGTGAGAGTGTGTGTGAGTGTTGTGTGTGTGTGAGTGTGTGTGTGTGGAGTGTGTATGAGTATGGTGTGTGAGTGTGTGAGTGTGGAGTGTGTGTGAATGTGTGTGAGAGTGTGTGAGTGTTGTGTGTGTGTGTGAATGTGTGTGAGTGTGTGAGTGCATACACGCACGCACATGTGCGCGCTCGAACATACATGTGGGCAAGAGCGCTCAAGAACCATAGTGTGTATGTGGAGGTCAGAGGATGATTTTGGGGACTCGGTTCTCCCCTTCCACCATGTGGGTGGACCCTAGGAATGGAACTCAGGTCATCAGGGTTGTCGGCAGGTGTCTTTACATGCTGAACCATCTTCATGGCCTAAGACAAGCTTCAAAGATGAAAACAGTGGCCCAGGGGCTGAAGGGATACCGCAGTGGCAGAGCACGTGCCTGGTGTGCTGAAGGCAGTGGTTCCTGCTGTCAGCACTGCAGTGACCATCATCAACAACAACAACAACGGCCACCCTGATGGGCCTCACAGAGTGGCTTTTGAAAGAAGGACTAGGTGAGGTGAAGAAGCAAGGGCACCATGGAGTCTCCTCCCCAAGGAGTCCTCCTGTCCATAGCCAGCAGGACTCGGGTCTACTTGGAATATCCAAACAGAACACCAGACACCATCATACGCTAGGCCAAGGGGCAGCTTGGGGGAACTGATCATGGTGGGTACCATAACCAACAGCACTGAGCCACTGTAACCGTCCTTTCAGACAAGTCGCTAAAAAGTAATCCCATTGATTACAAGAGACTGGTGATTCCTCAGCTAGGAGAGTTATTTAATGGGGTCTTTTTTGTCTGTTTGTTTGTTGGCTTGTTGAAACGGGGTTTTTCTGTGTACCTCTGGCTGTCCTGGAACTCACTCTGTAGACCAGACTGGCCTTGAACTCAGAAATCTGCCTCTCTCTGTCTCCTGAGTGCTGGGATTAAACACATGCACCACCACTGCCTGACTAGTTACTTTTAAAAAAGGAGACTCGTTCTTTTTTTGGAGATGTATATGGAATTATCTTGGGAGGAAGGGGCATGTCTGGGACTACTTTACAATAACCTGGTGGGTGGGGCTCAGCGCTTAAGAGCACTGCTCTTCCAGACTTGGGTTCCCAGCTCCCACATAGCAGCCCACAGTCATCTGTAATTCCAGTTCTGGGAGATCTGATGCTCTCTTCTGGCATCTGTAGGTATTAGCCATGTATGTGTGTGCATACCTACATGCAGACAAAACAAGTATATGCATACACTAAAATTAAAATAAAAAAATAACCCAGTGGGACATTGATAGAAATATAGATTAAAAGCAATGGCAGCAATGTACCAAGATGTATGTTGTGGTTTGTGCCACTAATCCAGGCACTTGGGAAGTAGAGACGGGAAGGATAGAGAGTTTGAAGTTGGTCCAGACTACATAGTGAGAGCCTATTAAAAAAAAAAGTAAGTGAGGGCTGGAGAGAGCTCGGTGGTTAGGAGCACTGGCTGCTCTTGCAGGAGACTAAAGGACCTGAGTTTGTTTCAAGCGTCCACATCAGGTGTCTGACAACTGCCTGCTACTCTACACTTCCTGACCCCTGAGGTAAGACAAATTCAACAGACCACACGTGATGTAGAAAGATAAAACTATAGCAAATGTAACCTCAAGGACTGGCCTATGACTCAGTGGTAGAGGCCCTGCCTAGAATCCCCCAGTGAGGGGCTGGGGGCGTGGCTCAGTGGTAGCGCCCCTGCCTAGAATCGTCCAATGAGAGGCTTGGGGCGTGGCTCAGTGGTAGAGCCCCTGCCTAGAATCTACCAATGAG
>NW_021620297.1:523729-542980 GCF_004785775.1 Grammomys surdaster
AGAATCCCCCAGTGAGGGGCTGGGGGCGTGGCTCAGTGGTAGAGCCCTACCTAGAATCCCCCAGTGAGGGGCTGGGGGCGTGGCTCAGTGGTAGAGCCCCTGCCTAGAATCCCCCAGTGAGGGGCTGGTGGCGTGGCTCAGTGGTAGAGTCCCTGCCTAGAATCCCCCAGTTAGGGGCTGGGGGCGTGGCTCAGTGGTAGAACCCCAGCCTAGAATCCCCCAGTGAGGGGGTGGGGGCGTGGCTCAGTGGTAGAGCCCCTGCCTAGAATCCCCCAGTGAGGGGCTGGGGGCGTGGCTCAGTGGCAGAAGCTTGCTTAGCATGCTGGAGAGTTGGGAGCCATGCTGAATCAAAGCTTTTCCTGAGGCCCTGATGTATGGAGAAGGAAACCAGGATTATGCCTGCCAGCAATGGCCTGATCCCAGGACCTTGCAGGAGCTGCAGTCTTGGATCCTGGAAACCTAACTTTTCCCCACTAAAGGGTGATGGCTGTGAGTCCCGAGGCCGCTGTGATGTGCTTGTGGCGTCCTGGGTTCCTCTTGTGCAACCTGGCTTGATTAGCTTCCTGCTGACTGCTTCCCATTGTGTGACAGTTTTCTGCTGACTCTGTCCACTCCTTCCCCGGACAACAGTATGTAAAATGCTGCATTGCTTAATAAGCCTGCTGGTTGAGTCATCGGTTCAGGCAGACCTCCGGATCCAGCTTTCTGTCTTGTTTATTTTCTCACCCCTGATCCTTCCAGCTCCGCATCCTGCCTTTTGGTTCCCTTTTATTCCTGTAGGATCAGGTTACTGGAGTTCCTGGGTTCCATCGCTCCTATTGCGAACAACAACAAAAAACAGAATTTCCAACTTAATTGACTTTAATCGGAAGATCCAGCACTGGGCAGAATGAGTGTTCTGATGAACTGAGCGAGGAGGTTGGCTTTATAGGCATGAAAAGGCACAGGGAACAAAACGTGATAAAACGTGGGATGGGAGCCAGCGAGATGGGTCATCCGGTAAAGGGGCTTGCAGCCAAGCCTGAATGACCTCCGTCTCGTCACTGGGATCAGCATGGGACTCGTGTGGTAGAAGGAAAGATCCAACTGCCAGGTGTCCTATGACCTCCACAGGTATGCTGTGGTAATATGTGCACACAATACATATAGCACCCCTCCACTTCCCCACACTAAATAAATAAACATTAGAAAAAAGATTGATGGAAGCTGGGTGGCTCATGCTTTTAATCCCAGCACTCAGGAGACAAAGGGAGGCCGATCTCTGAGTTTGAGGCCAGCCTGGTCTACAGAGTGAGTTTCTGGACAGCCAGGGCTACACAGAGAAACCTTATCTTGAAAAAAAAAAAAACTTTGATGGGTTCAAAGTTCACAGTTACTTTCCATATAAAAATAAAAACAGGGCTAGTAAGATGGCTCAGGAGTTAAGAGGGCCATGACACCCAGTACCCATGTCAGGCTACTCACAATGACATATAATTCTGTCTCTGGAGGATCTGATGCCCTCTTCTGACCTCTCTGGATATTCATGTGTGGACACACACACACACACACACACACACTTTTTTTTGTTTTTGTTTTTTTTTTTTTGTTTGTTTTGTTTTGTTTTTCGAGACAGGGTTTCTCTGTGTAGCCCTGGCTATCCTGGAACTCACTCTGTAGACCAGGCTGGTCTCGAACTCAGAAATCTGCCTGCCTCTGCCTCCCAAGTGCTGGGATTAAAGCCGTGTACCACCACAGCCCGGCACACACACACATTCTTACACACAAACTCTACTCTTTTTTCTCCATTAAAATTTTTATTCATTTTACATCCCGAATACAGCTCCTCCCCATCTTCTCTTTGAAGTCTCACCCTTACAAATCCCTCCCCTCATTACCCCATTACCTTCTCCTCAGATCAGGGTAGCTCCCCCTGGGTATCACCCTACCCTAGGGCATCTGGTCCCAGCAGGACTAGGCACATCCTCTCTCACTGAGGCCCAACAAGGCAGTCCAGCTAGGGGGAGGGGAGCCAATGGCAGGGGACAGACTGAGACAGCTCCGCCCCACTTGTTAGGGAGCCACGTGAACATCAAGCTGCACACTTACTACAAATCGTACAAACACTCAAACACTCTTATACACACACATTCTCTCTCTCTGTCTCTCTCTTCTCTCTCTCTCCCTCTCTCTTTCTCCCTCTCTCCCTTTCTCTCTCTCCCCCCCTCTCTCTTTCTCTCTCTCTGTCTCTCTCTCTCTGTCTCTCTCTCTGTCTCTGTCTCTATCTCTCTCTCTCTTTCTCACACACACACACACACACACACATGCTCACACAACTAAAAACATTTTTTTTGTAAGTAAAAGAGAGAAGATGTCCTCTGTGCCCACAAAATCTGGCCCGTCTGGGAATGCAGCCCTTCTCTCTCCTGGTTCCTTGAATAAACCAATTCAGTTCACGTTTGGGCACCAGGAATGCCATGATGGTTTGGCCGGTTGGTTCTGATGAAGGAAGTGGATACAAACTAGCACCCTCGTGGACACCTGTAAATCTGAACCTGTAAATCTGATTTGACAGTTCCAATAAACATGCATGAAACGGTGATTAGCTTCCTTAATCACCAGGAAAACACAAATTGAGACTATTACACACACCCCAGATGTGAAAACAAACAAGGAGCTTTTATCGCTGGAGCCAGATGAGACACCCTCCTCTGACAGGAGCTCGTGAGAGGGGGTTGGAGTTGCTGGCTTGCAACATTGTCAGGCAGTTCCCAACTGCATCTGGGCGGGTACTCTGCCATAACCTGCAGTCGTGCCATCACGTGGTCAGAGAAACGTGGGCATACGTGCATATCAAGATTCTATATTGTTCGTCCTCAGTCTTATTTTTCACAGGCTTAAATGAAACAAACCAATGTCTGCCCACGGTGATGGTAAATCAATACTCTGCAAGCCACAAGACCTCGAAGACCTGACAAATACAACGGGAAGGAGCTCAGACAATTAAGGTTAAGGAGATAAAGCCAGACACGACAGAGCAGGAGGACACAGTTCAGGACAGATGGTACTCCCCTCTGTTTGGAAATGGAGGTTCGCTATGCAGTCCTGGCTGGCCTGGAGCCCACTTGCTGTGTGTGGCGCTGCAGGTGGAGCCCTGGGCTTGGGACATGTGAGGCAAACACTCTACCAATGGAACCATGTCCACAGCCTGCCTCTTGTGTTTCCGGTTCCTCCAAGAGAGATTAGAAACCACAGATGTGCCCCGTCCGCATACTCACAGTCTAGACTTCAATGATTCCAGATGTGTGGTGACTCTCCCACGTGGCATATGATCCTTCAGCCAGCACCTGCCGGGTGTCCTCGAATTCAGCTCAGTCTCAACGTCGTCTACCTTGGAAATAAAGCCTTTGGGCATAAGACTGTCCTCTACCACAGACGGCCGTAGCCAGCCCTGGTGCAGCGAGGGCTTTGCATCAGTTGGCTATCAGTTGAGGTTGCCACACACCTTCTTGGGTTCTATTAATTTTATAGGTTAGCTCCCAGACCTCAGGAAACACTTTAGTTTATTCTTCCTTCTCTCTGTCCCTTCTTTAAAAACTATTTCTTTCTTTCTTCTTCTTCTTCTTCTTCTTCTTCTTCTTCTTCTTCTTCTTCTTCTTCTTCTTCTTCTTCTCCTTCTCCTTCTCCTTCTCCTTCTCCTTCTCCTTCTCCTTCTCCTTCTCCTTCTCCTTCTCCTTCTTCATCATCTTCTACTTCTTCTTTGTCTTCCTCTTCTTTGTCTTCTTCTTCTTCTTCTTCTATTATTATTATTATTATTAGTGTGTGAGCTACATGTACAATATATGTGTGTGTGTTTGTGTGTACACGTGTGTGTTACAACAGGCACACCTGTGCCCCAGCATGAAGGCTGGAGGACATCGTTCAGGAATTGCTTCTCTCTTTCTGCCATGGTTTCTGAGATTGGACTCTCTCTCAGACTTGCAGGCAGGCACTTTTACCTGATGGGCCACATCACTGGCCCTCCTCCTCCTCTCTATTTCCCTCCTTCTCTCTTTCTTTTCCTCCTCCTTCCTTTCCCTCTTCCTTTTTCTCTCCTTCTCCCCCCCCCCCCCTTCTGAGTGAGGGTTTCCCTCTATAGCCCAAGCTGGCCTCAAACACGAGGCAATCCTGTCACAGCATCTCAAGTGCTAGGATTACAACTTAAATGGTTTCTGAGCTTTGTTTCACATAAAATATACACCTATACTGTCAACGTTGGTTTTGTGTTTTTTTTTTAAAGATTTGTTTAAAAAATATTTTTGTTATTATTTTCTGATGTGTTTATATGTGTCTGTGTATGTGCATGTGTGTGTCCAAGGAGGCCAGAGGGGCGTTGATTTTGGAAGCTGGAGTTTCTGGCAATTGTAGGTGCTGGGAACCAAGCATAGACCCTGTGAAAGAACAACACACTCTCTTAGCCACTGAGGCATGTTAACGTGTGTAAGTGTTTTGCCTCTATGTATGTAGGTGTACCACGCAGCACACTCAGAGGCCAAAAGAGGGTATCAGATCCCCTGGAACTGAAGTTACTGACAGTCCATAGCAGATGCTGGGAACTTGCTGTACAGGAACATATTCCCGAGCCACACTGCTGACATCTTCAGGAGTTCTCCCTGCAAAAAGTCATTGCAGCTGGGCTTGTTGATTGACTGTTGGTGTTCTTTCATAGAAGGAGGGGGTGGGAACATCATGAGACTGTCACCTGAGCATCCAGCCTGAGTATGTGTGTACACAATTCCGCCCTAAGTGCACATGGTCTTCAGATCTTGGGGAAAGGGCTAGAGGATGTGTGGGAAGTGTTTGGTTCCCCCCCCCAAGGGACTTAAGAGCATATTTTACATATCAAAATAGACCTGGCCTCCTCCAGGTTCTCCCAGCATCCCTTAGTCTCTGCCTGGCATACCCTGCTCCAGCCATGAACTTTCCAGCAGGGGCTGCCCTTCCTCCAGAGGTGGCTCTTCCCAATATAATCCATTCTCTCTCTCTCTCTCTCTCTCTCTCTCTCTCTCTCTCTCTCTCTCTCCCCTGTCTCCCACTCTCTCCCTCCCTCTCCCTCTCTCTTCCTCCTCCTTCTCCTCCCCCTCCTCCTCTTCTCTCCTCTCTCTGCATGCTTTACCCCCATTCCCCCCACACCCCCACCCCAGAACTCCCCTGGCCTCAATCCTTGGGACCAGTGAACTCACCAGTAAACCTGCCTTTAATATAATCTAACCTGGTTTGAACTGGCTCACTTCACCGGCAGAGAAATAACCTATAGAGAATGACCTGGGGGAAGAAGCCTCATCTGTACAGCTTCAGGATGTCACCTTCTACGTCACCTGCAAGCCTTCCAGTGAGGCTGCTTTGGGGCCACGCATGTTCCTGCCCATGACCCTCGCCCACTGCTCTGTAACTAAGCCTGACAACAAACTCACTGGTTCCCTCAGAGTGTGCTCTGAAGACTTGTACCTTGGTGTGTTCCTGGGGCCCAGGATGAAAGCTTAGCAGAACCAAGCCACAGGCTGCAGAGATGGCTCCTCTGGCTCAGTTGTTAAGAGTATTTGTTTCATTTGCACAGGACCTGGGTTTGATTCCCATCACTCCAGTTCCAGGGGATCTGATGCCCTCTCTGACCTCTGTGGAACTCAGTTTCTCTGCAGGAGCAACAAGTGCTTCTTCCTTGTTTTTTGTTTGTTTGTTTGTTTGGGTTTTTTTGTTTTGTTTTTTGTTTTTTGTTTTTTTTCAAGACAGGGTTTCTCTGTGTAGTCCTGGCTGTCCTGGAACTCACTCTGTAGACCAGGCTGGCCTCAAACTCAGAAATCTAACTGCCTCTGCCTCCCAAGTGCTGGGATTAAAGGTGTGCACCACCACTGCCCGGCGCAACAAGTGCTTCTAACCACTGAGCCACCTCTTCAGATTAATACTTAGGTTTATAACAGAAAATATACCCATCTAGGTAGGTGAATGCTATGTAAGTCTCACAGGTACAATTTGGTGAAAAATTCACTAGAAATTTTGTTCTTTTTTTTTTTTAATAATTGACTTTCTGAGACAGGGTCTCATGTGTAGCCCAGGTTGGCTTCAAATGTGAAATGTGGCTGAAGATGACCTTGAACACCTGACCCTCCCACCTCCACATCCTAAAAGCTAGGACGACTCATGCGCCACAATGCAAAACCAGGCTTCCTGCAGGCTAGGCAAGCCCTCTGCCAGCTGAGTA
This sequence comes from Grammomys surdaster, assembly GCF_004785775.1. Classification (NCBI taxonomy): domain Eukaryota; kingdom Metazoa; phylum Chordata; class Mammalia; order Rodentia; family Muridae; genus Grammomys; species Grammomys surdaster. Next base: position 529,947 of record NW_021620297.1, read on the forward strand.
TATTATCTTATTAATGAATATACAATGTTTATATCCATAAATGGCATCCATAATTTGCCTAAAGGATACACAATTATGTAGGGCTCTTAAAAGTAGATCCATTTTTAAAATGTATTTGTTTGTTTGTGCGTATGTGTGAGTATATTCCTGTGGCTGTAACTGCCTGGTATGTCTGCGGAGGTCAGGGAACAGCACTTGGGAGTTTGTTTCTCTCCTGTGTGGATTCAAAGGATGGAATTCAGGTCTCAGACTTTTGAGGCAAGCTCTTTATTGGCTGTCTTGACAACCCTAAAAATAAACTTTGCAAGAAAAGATCTCTATGTAATTAGATCAGCATTGATCAATATGTTATTTATTAGAACTTTTTGGAGATATTTACAGTTGCAGGATATTTGATCCCACTGTGAATCCCAAGATTGTGTTATCTACTGAAAATACCTGTTTATAGTTGTGGTGCGGCTCAGCCTTGAGCACACAGTTTTAACCCCTCTGGTTGGAATACAGGCACACCCTTAGTATACATCTTTAATCCCAAACAATGAAGGTAAGGTTAGGGTAGAAGGAAGCGCCCATGTTTGAAGTATTGTCTAATTGAGTGGCAGACAAAGTGACGAATCAGAGAAAGATTTGACAGAACAGGATCCGCCCAGCTCTCGAAAGCAGAAAGGGGAAAAGGAAGCTACTTAAGAGAGCAGTGCAGAGATGGAGAGAGAGTAAGGAGACAGTCTGACTGGACAGTTGTGCAGGGGCAGGCTGCAGAGAGAGAACAAGCTAGACACAGCGTGAGCCGGAGAATGAGAAGGAGCAAGTCAGTAAGAAGCTGAGAGAAGCCAGACTGAATCAGTCAGCTGGGAGAGGAGTTTGAGCAGAACAGCTGAGTTGAACCGGCCAGCCAGAGATCCGACAGAACTAGAAAGGGGTGAGCTTATTCAGCAGTAAGTCTCAGGGGCTAGAAACCGTTCTAGGCATAGATAAGATTTTACAGAAGCTGGAAACTTCCAGGACTAGGCCTGTGTTAGCAGACAGAGCCAGTAAACCTGGAAGATGAGAATTACATCGGGAGAATAAAAGTTACTTTTACAATTTACATTTTTTATATTTATTTACTATGTGAGTGTTTGAGAGTGCCCTCACCCCTCACACCTAAAGTTATACAAAATTTACATTTTTCCAGATCATTAATACCTCTATGGCCTATTCTATTTTGTTTGTTTGTTCTGAGAAAGCCTCTTACTTAGAACTCACAGAGATCCATCCGTGGACTCCTGTCTGCTGGAATTAAAGTTGTGCGCCTGCCACCATGTCCGATTTGCTTTCTTGTTTGAGACGAGGCTCATGCATCCCATACTGGCACAGGACATCCTGTGTAGTCAAGAAGGACCTGAACTCTGGTCCTCTTACCTCCACCCCCCAAGTGTGGGGATTTACGGTCGGGCTCGGGCTCCACCATACCCTGCGCGTTCTAACACGACTGGGAATTGATTGTGACTTGGAGAGAGGGAAATGTCCACGTGGGTGGGGTGTAGAACAAGTGGGGGGATGGGAGGTGGAGGTGGTAGAGGTGATGGGGAATGGGGAGTGGGGGATGGGAGGAGTGGGGGATGGGGGTAGGAGGAAGAGGGGGTGGGGTGTAGGGAAGTAAGGGTTGGGGGAGTGGGGGTTAGAGGGAGTGGGGCTAGGGAAGTGGAGGACGGGGTGGGTGTGGGTGGGTGTCTTCTCCCCTGATCTCAGTGTCACAGCTCTTTAACGTTTCAGCTCTTTGAGACAGCATTCAGTGAAGCAGCTCTCCCACACAGTACTCAAGGAAACAGCGGTGTCTATACACCTTATTCAAGGTGAACAAGGACTACACAAACCTTGCAAAGTGGGAAGGGGTTCTTCTTAGGGTGACGTTTCATTGGCTGAGGTTTAAGGTTCTGGCGATACCTCATTTGCATAGAGAGGCAGATGAGGAAGTTGAACCTGCTGTGCCGTTCCTCAGGTAGACTGTGGGAGTTAGGCTCCCCAGATAAAGTAGAGAAGAGGGCGCCTTTCTGGGAAAGGGTGTTCTCCACTTTGGCTGAGCTCAGGGGAGCTAAGGGACTCGGTAGACTTCTACCTTACTTAGCAGGGTTTCACAAGGGGGCTGTGGTGAGATGGGCCTGCCTCAGGCTCCTGCACCACGCCTTCCCCACCATGATGGGGCAGTATTCTCCTTGTCAGGGCACTTCATTACATAGACAGAGGGAACACAGATGCAGCCTGCGGAGGACTCTGCTTTCAGGAAGGCCTTCATGGCCGGTGCGCAGTGGTTAAGAGCGGTTGCTGTTCTTCCAACAGATATGCTTTGGTTCCTAGCACCCACACCAGGCAGCTCACAACTGCCTGTAACTCTGCTGCAAGAGAGCTAACACCTTCTTCTGTTTACACATGATGCACACACAGAGAGACATACACAAACATATATAGACACAAACACACACACACACACACAAATGAACACACACACAATTTTTTTTTTTTTTTTAAAAAAGGTCATCAGCAGATATAGGCTAACATTTCTAGAACTTTGAGCCAAAATAAAGTTGCTTTGTGTGCATGCTTTTTGGTTTTATTTTTCTCTTTGAGACAGAGTCTCACATAACCCAGGCTGGCCTTCAACTTGCTGTGTATTCAAAGATGACCTTGGTCCTACCTTGAGATTATAAGTGTGTGTTACCACACGTGGCTTATGCTGTGTTGGGGATGGGACCCAGAGCCTTGGGCACTCTAGGTAAGTTGTCAACCGGCTAGATCTTTAAACCTAATGTGTGTGCGCGTGCGCGTGCGCACGTGCATGCCTATATACATCACGTGTTTGTGTGTTGACGTATGAGTGTGTGCACATGTGTACCATGACACATGGGGAGGTCAGAAGATGACCATGGGTGTTGGTCCTCACCTGCCACCTTGTTTGACACATGATCTCTCTGTTGTTACCACTACTGTGTACCCTGGGCTAGCTGACCCATGAGCTTCCGGGGATTTCCTGTCTCTGCCTTCCGTCTCATCACAAGAACACTGGGGCTACAGATTTACATGTATCTTTACCCGAGTCCTGGAGCTTTGAACTAAGGTCCTCATACTCGGAATTTACTTGCTGAGCCTCACACCCATGTTTTCTATATAATGCATATTCTCAGGTATTCCCTATAACAACACAAAACAGTCTAATACAGAGAAAGAGCTGAAATTTCTGTCCCGATGATGAAGCCCTGTGTTTTCTTCACTGTGGGCCAGTGCTGTTATCCAAGACTCTGTGATCAAAGGGCACAGTGAGCATGCCTGTAATCCAAGCCCTCGGGAGACTGAGTTGGAAGAGTGAGTTCAAGACCTGCATAGGTGATTTTGAAGAGAGACTTAGCTACATAGTTATAAGGAAAAACAAAACAAGTTGGAGACAATGGCACACACCTGGAATCCCAGCATGTAGGAAGCAGAGGAGGGCGGATCACTGAAGTTTGAGGCCAGCCTGGGTGTAGATTGATACTTTGTCTCAAAAGATTAAAAAAAAAAATCTTAAGAGGGGTGGCACATGTCTTTTATCCTAGCATTGGAGAGGACAGAGGCAGGTGGATCTCTGTGAGTTCAAGGCCAGCTTGATCTAGGGATTTCCAGGCAACCCAGAGCTACAGTGAGATCCCATCTCCAAAAAAAAACAAAACTAGCCAGGCGGTGGTGGTGCACGCCTTTAATCCTAGCACTTGGGAGGCAGAGGCAGGCGGATTTCTGAGTTCGAGGCCAGCCTGGTCTACAGAGTGAATTCCAGGACAGTAAGGGCTACACAGAGAAACCCTGTCTCGAAAAAATAAAAAACAAAACAAGATAAACAAATAGGGGCTGGAGAAGTTAAGCTGGGACCAAAAGGACCTGAATTCACACGTGTAGCATAGACCACACACACACATATGGGTAAAAATAGAATAAACCTAAAATAAATAAACGAAAATTTAAAATTAAGGCCATGTGCCGGGCGGTGGTGGCGCACGCCTTTAATCCCAGCACTCGGGAGGCAGAGGCAGGCGGATTTCTGAGTTCGAGGCCAGCCTGGTCTACAGAGTGAGTTCCAGGACAGCCCGGGCTATACAGAGAAACCCTGTCTCGAAAAACCAAAAAAAAAAAAAAATTAAGGCCATGAAATTAAAACCCTCAGATAGCTCTGCAGAGGGCAGCCGGGCTGTAGCTGGCTGGTGGCCTGCAGCCCCGGGTATTTCTCAATAAGAGATGCTATCACAGCTGCCCATTATCTTATTGTCTTCTTCCCTCATTTAAGGCCATCAATCAATCCACAGATCCCAAGGAATGAGGGTGTGGCAGGCGTCTGGACAGCAGGTGTCCCGTCTTGCCTTTTCCCTCTGTGCGCAGCTAACTAGACTCGTTCCAAGCCATACAGCTTCTGCTCCATGCACGGCCCAGATCCCCCAGAATGGGTTCTGTTTGGCTAGAATGGGGCCAGTTGCCTGTTCCTGAGCTGTTCATGCTCAGGAGTGAGAAAATAGCTAAAGAGATGTGAGATACTCTCTGCTCCAAACTGGGGACTGGGAGTCATCGGAGGGCATTTCTATGGCTTTCTCACAGGGCTTTCTCTAACACTGGATCCCTTCTGAGGTTGGCTCCCCAATACTCAATCCACTGATCGCATGTGTGGACCCTGGGGGTCTTTGCTCCCTGCTTTGAGGACCTCTTGCATCGACAAAGAGCCTCAGGACCCCATGTGTTAGCCTATGCCTGTAATTTCCAACATTTTTGACAGGCTGAGGCTAGTGGATTGTGACGAGTTCAAGGATAGCCTGAGTTATGCAGCAACCTCCCTCCAAAAGAGACACCACACACACACACACACACACACACACACACACACACAGAGGGAGAGAGAGAGAGAGGGGTGGGGGGAGGGAGGAGGAAACACTAGTAACAATAGCACCAGTAACAGTGAAACTATGGGATAAGGGACATACCTAGAAACGCCCAGTGAGGGGCTGGGGGCGTGGCTCAGTGGTAGAGTCCCTGCCTAGAATCCCCCAGTGAGGGGCTGGAGGCGTGGCTCAGTGGTAGAGCCCCTGCCTAGAATCCCCCAGTGAGGGGCTGAGGGCCTGGCTCAGTGGTAGAGCCCCTGCTTAGCATGCAGGAGGCCTTGGCCTCCAATTCCAGCAGCACATACTCATGCACACACAGAGCAAAGCTTACAGAATGTAACTGACAGGTAAGCACGGTGACAACTGTAGTCTGTAGGCTGTGCTGGTTAGTGCCTCATGTGCCATGGCATACATGTGTCGATATAGAAGACAGCTTGCAAGAGTTGGTTCTCTTCTTTCACCTTGTGGACCCTGGGGTTCAAACTCAGGTTGCCAGGCTGAACCCCCTCACGAGCACCTGTCTGGGGTGTTTTTGGATCTAGATTTTAATCTGTAGTCCAGGCTGACTTCAAGTTTGTGGTCCTCACTGTATTAGGATTCTCTAGAGGAGGAGAACTGGTAGGATGTGTCTTTATCCTGTGTCTGTCTGATCTGTCTGTCTGTCTGTCAGTCCTTCCATCCATCCATCTATCTATCTTACATGTCAGAGGAGGCCATTGGGGGCAAAGGATCTCAAGTTCCAAGCCAGCCTGGGATACATAATGAGACCCTGTCTAAAACGAAAAGAGATTAATGCCAGCACTCGGGAGGCAGAGGCAGGCCAATCTCTGAGTTCACCGCCAACCTGGTCTACAGAGTGAGTTCCAGGTCAGCCAAGGCTACATAGTGAGATTTTGTTACAAAACAAAAACAACAAATAAAATTTAAAACTGAGAGCAATTAAGAGCACTGGTTACTCTTGCAAAGGACCTAGGTTTAGTTCCCAGCACCCACATGATGGCTTACAACCACCTGTAACTCTGGCTCCAGGGGATCTGATGCCTCTTCTGGATTTCTCCCACACCTGTATGCATGTGGTACACTTACATTCAAGCAGACCAAACATTCATATGCTTAAAATAAAAGTCCATGAATTTTTTTTTTTTGAGACAGAGTTTCTCTGTGTAACCCTGGCCATCCTGGAATGCACTCCATAGACCAGGCTAGTCTTGAATTCACAGAGATCCACCTGCCTCTGTTTCCCACCGAGTGCTGGGATTAAAAGTATGCTTCATAGCCGGGCGTTGGTGGCGCACGCCTTTAATCCCAGCACTTGGGAGGCAGAGGCAGGCGGATTTCTGAGTTCGAGGCCAGCCTGGTCTACAGAGTGAGTTCCAGGACAGCCAGGGCTATACAGAGAAACCCTGTCTCGAAAAACCAAAAAAAAAAAAAAAAAGTATGCTTCACTACTGCCAGGCATGGATGAATCTTAAAAAACCAACCAAAGAAAACCAACCAAACAAAAAAACCAACCAAGCAACCAACCAACCAAAAACTCAATAAAGTTTTTTTTTTAAAACTAGTTATTTATTATTTATTTTATGTATATGAGTACATTGTAGCTGTCTTCAGACACACTAGAAGAAAGGGTAGGATTTCATAACAGGTAGTTGTGAGCCACCATGTGGTTGCTGGGAATTGAACTCAGGGCCTCTGGAAGAGCAGCTAATGCTCTTAACCGCTGAGCCATCTCTCCAGCCCTGAAATGAATCTTTAAAAGAGGAAAAACAGATAGACGGTAATACTGAAAGCAGTGGTTTGGGAAAGTCTGATGGAGAAGGTGGCTTTTTTAAAAAAACAGATCTGAGCCGGGTGGTGGTGGCACACACCTTTAATCCCAGCACTTGGGAGGCAGAGGCAGGCGGATTTCTGAGTTCGAGGCCAGCCTGGTCTACAGAGTGAGTTCCAGGACAGCCAGGACTACACAGAGAAACCCTGTCTCAAAAAACCCCCAAAACAAAACAAAACAACAACAAAAAACCCAAAAAATAAAAAAGCAAAACCAAACAGATCTGTGCTGGTTAGCTTTTGGTTTGTGTCAACTTGACACAAACTGGAGTCATTGGAGAATTGTTTTTATCAGACTAGCCTGTAGGCAGGTCTGTGGGAGCATTTTCTTGATTAATGATTGTGCCCAGCCCTCTGTGGGTGGTTCCACCCCTGGACAGGTGGTCCTAGGTTATGAAGAAGGCAGGCTGAGGACGCCTGTGAGAGTCAGCCAGTAAGCAGTACTCCTCCGTCAGCTCCCGCCTTCAAGTGCCTGCACAGAGCTCCCGCCTTGACTTTCCTCAAGGATGGACTATGACCAGGACATATAAGTCAAATAAATACCATCCTCCTCAAGTTGCTTTTGGTCCTGGTGTCTATCTCAGCCATAGGAAGCCAGTAAAGTCAGCATCTCAGATATGCAAATGATCTCTGAACTCACTGAGTAGCTGAGGATGACCTTGTACTCCTGAATGTCCCGTCCTGTCCTCACTTCTGCTCTGGGATCCCAGGAATGTACCACAACTCCTGACTTAGGAGGTTTATAGGGAACAAACCCAGAGCATGTTAGGCAAGCAGTCTATCAAATGAGTTACATCCCTAGGCCAGAAGGTGACATTTAAGCAATGACTCAGGGTGGTGGGGGGAGGAAGACAGAGTCCTGAGACCTAAGGGAGCATACTGAGACCTAAGATGAGTGTTTCCTCACATGAGGAGGGCTAGAACAAAGGCCTTGTGGTGCCAATGCAACATATCTTAGGCCAGTGTTTCTCAACATGTGGATCATGACCTCCGCAGGGGTCGCATATCAGATATCCGGCGTATCAGATAGTCACGATATGATTCATAACAGTAGTAAAATTACAGTTATAAAAGTAACAACAAAAATAATTTTATGGTTGGGGGGGTGACCACAACAGGAAGAACTGTATTAAAAAGTCACGGCACTAGGAAGGCTGAGAACCACTCATTGCCCGAGGCTGTCACATGATTGGTGACTAATGGGGTAGGTAGAGAGGCCACTGGGTCAGAGAGATGACAGGGTAGATCACGAGGGATCTTGTGGACCACAGCTAGAGCTTCACTTTTCGCTCAGAGCCAGATGTGCAGACCATGGGGGCTTTAGCTAGTTGCCTCATGCAGATGTTCTCAAGTTCTTCATGGATGGGTGTGGTAGAACTCCCTGGTCCAGGCTGGGGATGAGGGTGAGCAGGCTCAGAGAGGCATCACAATGGAAGGAGAAGCCACCAGGTGCCAGGTAGGTCAGCTCCGGGCTGGTAGTGGATCTGACAAAGACTTGGCCTGACAACCTGGCTGGACCAGGTGGGGTCCAGTCCAAAATGGCGTTTCCCAAACCAACCATGCAGAGGACTATGGTGCTCTGAGGCCTCTGAATCATAGGGTTGCCATGGGGTGACAGGCACCTGAAGGTGACTGGTTCTAGGTGTGCCCCCAAACCAAGGCAGCAGTTTCTTTTGGCCTTTGCATAGGTCTCTGGAGGATGACGGCACCTAGGCTAGGCGTGGGTATTAGAGGGTTTATCTAAGCAAGGCAAACAGACAGGATGAAGCCCCCAGGCCTCAGTGCCCTCAAAGCAGAAGGATCTGTGAACACGCTGGTGGCCAGGGATAGATGATTACCAGTGTTGCCTGGGACAATGAAGTAGGATCCCCACCCAGAATCTGCACGTGATGTTGAGGTGGGGAGGCTGTACTGGGGTCCACAGGCTTCCTTCCTCTTGTGCTTCCTTCCACTGTATCTCCCATCCATACTCCATCCCTCCATGCTCCTACCCCATCCTCAAGCCCAGCGGTCCATCATTTAAGGGTGGGACACTCACCAACCTTCAATAGCACGGAGAACAGACTGTTCTGTAAAGCAACATTTTGGGGATTTCTTAAAGACCCATCCCCGGAGCGGGCACCGCCTCCTACCTTCTCTCTCCATCTGGTCCATTAAAGTTTTCCTTCTGTGGCTGGCTGTGATTTGCCCATTAAGAGTTCGAAGGCTGCAGGCTTACACTAGTGTGATAATGTTGTGGGAGGTGTTTGTGAATCCCGTCCCATCTTCTGGCTTTCTGTATTTAAATGCCCTTCTCTCTTGCACAAGTAGCCGCCATCATGATACAATCTGCAGGGCTCCCTCACCAAAGGACCATGCTGTTCTGCAAGCTGTCTCACCAGAGGACCATCCTGTCTGGATTGTTGATGCCTCTTTTCTTTGAACGGCCTTGGGGATTTCATTATAGTAACCGACAATGTCCATATTCCGTCCCACTCAGTCCCTGTGTAGAGAAAGTACTTGTTGGTAGTAACCTGAGCCCATACTGACCCATCTTACTCAAACACATTTAAAAATTTACAGTGAGGTGGGCGGATGAGATGGCTCGTCAGGTGGGGATACTTGTCACAGAGCTCGGTGGCCCGAGCTGGCCTGAGTTCAGTCCCTTAGCCCCACGGTGGAATGAGAGAACCAACTCCCATAAGTTATCCTCTGACCTCCATGTGTACATTGAGTACACACAAACACACACACACACCATGGTACAACACATACACACAATGCTCCATTGTGTACATAAATAATTGTACATACAAACATACATATGTATACACATGCCCCATTGTGTACATATGTAATTGTATACATACACACACCGTCATAAATACACACACAAACACACACCATTGTATACACATACATACACATGCCCCATTGTGTACAGACATAATTGTACACATACACACACACCGTCATACACACATACAAATGCACCATTATACACATACATGACCTATCGTGTACATACATGATTATTCACTCACACATACACCATCATACACACACACACAAACACACGACCCCCATCGTGTTCATGCATAACTGTGCTCAGACACACACACCATCACACACACACACACACACACACACACACACACACAGATGTTACATAAATGCAATAGTAATCTTTTTCCAGGGAAGCAACTCATTTACTGGGTAAAACAAAGGCAATCGGGGACTGGTGAGATGGCTCAGCAGTTAAGAGCACTGACTGCTCTTCCAGAGGTCATGAGTTCAAATCCCAGCAACCACATTGTCTCACAGCCATCTGTAACGAGAGCTGATGCCCTCTTCTGGTGTGTCTGAAGACAGCAACAGTGTACTTACATATAATAAATAAAACCCTTTGCGCCAGAGCGAGCCAGGCCAGAGCGGGTGGGGCATGAACAAGAGAGAGAAGGGAAAAAAACATCAAAAAAACAAAGGCAATCTATTCACTGCTCACCTGAGTCACAAAGAAATCATGCTGTTTCTGTATCTTTGTTTATGACTGCCTTCACAGCATTCAGGAAAAGTTTGCCCTAGCAGATTCTGAAGCCCTTAGAATCTTATAGCTTAATTAACATTTTCATTAAAAACCCTTCCAGTTGATTCTAAGATCTGGGGAAGGAATATATATATATTTTTTTTTCGAGACAGGGTTTCTCTGTGTAGCCCTGGCTGTCCTGGAACTCACTCTGTAGACCAGGCTGGCCTCGAACTCAGAAATCCGCCTGCCTCTGCCTCCCAAGTGCTGGGATTAAAGGCGTGCGCCACCACCGCCCGGCGGAATAATTTTTTAAACCTTTGTTTCTAAAGATTTGTTTATTTTCATTTTATATGAATGAGTCTTGCTTGCATGTATGTCTGTGAATCTCATGCATGTAGTACCCAAGGAGGACAGAAGGGGGCACCCTAGAAACCAGAGTTACAGATGGTTGTACGTCACCATGCAGATGCTAAGGATAGAACCTAGGTCCTCAGGAAGAGCTTCAAGTGTTCTTAACCACTGAACCACCTCTTTGGCCGTATTTATTTTTATTTAAGTGTGTCTATGCTTGCTTGTTAGGATGTGTGCTGTGTGAATGCAGGTCTCCAAAGAGGCTAGAAAAGACATCAACTCTCCTGGAACTGAGGGGGTCCACTTCTAGGTGGTTTTTGATGTGGGTGCTGGGAGCTGAACCTGGGTCCTTTGCAAGGACAGTAAGCACTCTAAAGCACTGAGCCATAGCTCCATTCCTCACTATGTAAAGCTTTTAAATTTTATTTATTATTATGAGTGTGGCTGTGTGTGTGCAGGTATGCACACACACGCTGTCATGGGTATGGAAGTCAGAAAACAATTTTGTCTTCCGTTCTCTTCTTCCATTGTATTCTTCTTGTGCTGGAGGTGTGACTTGGTGGCACAGTGCTTGCCCAGCCTGTGTGACATCCCACAACCCCGCCCCCCCAAGCCCCTCACCTTTTCTCATTTCTTCTTCATTACAGAAGGACATTATTTTGATCTAAAAGCAATTCACATATGGGTATATTATATTATCCATAAATCTCACTTCAATATAATGAAAGAATATAAAAAACATTTATTATGACATAAATCTATGGTGATAAAAATCAAAACAGCAGTTACCCCAGGAGTTAAGCAGTGGGTGGTGAGAAGACTGTCTATAAAGGGCTCAAAGGAACTTTCTGGAATTCTGGAAACATTCTCTGCCTGAAATGGGGTGGTATTCACTTGTCAAAGCCCATCAGTTGGCACAGTTAAGGTGGGCGGGTTTTATTGCAATTCAACAGTAAATTATACCTTACACAGGTGGAATCGAACATACGTTTAAAAATATCTGTATTGAAACTTAAAAACGTATTTGTCCATTTAATCTCTAATCTCGGCACTTGGGAGGTGGAGGCAGGAAGATCAGGAGTTAAATCTCAAGGTCATTATTGGTGAATTTGAGGCTAGCCTGAGCTACATGAGACCCTGTCTCAAAAACAAAACAAAACAAAAAACGAAATAAAGAAACAAATTACAGGTTTAAGTTTGGATCTGTTAAGGCCTTGAAATGGATACAATGGAATCAGACTGGCATTCAGACAAAGCTGAGGGCCAGTAAGGTGGCTCAGGGAGAGAGGTGCTGCCTACCAAGACTAATGTCCTGAGCTTGGTCCCCAGGGCCCAAAGGGACAAGGAGAGAACAGTCTTCTACAAGTTGTCCCCTCACCTCCACACACCTGCCAAAGTACACATGCCCTCTCTACACGCAAAATAAATGAATGTAAAACCCAAACTTTGAGGGCCAGCAAGATGACTCAGTGGAGAAAGGTTCCTTCCAGCAAGCATGACCACCTGAGTTCAGTCTCACACAGAAGGAGAGAAAGAACTAGTTGTCCTCTGAACTCTACCAGTGCACACATGGACACGCAAACACACACACATATGCACCCACTCATGCATGCATGAGTGAATGCATGCATGCACATACACATGCATGTAGTTCACATTCCCCTACACATGCACACACATACACACATATGTACCCACACATGTAGGCATGCATAAACGTACATACACATAAGCACATATACATGCATGTACACACACATGTACTCATACACACACACACAGTCAAGTGCACACATATGTACATACCCATGCACACACATGCACCCACACACTCGAGTGCACACACACATACACACGTGTACATACACATGCACACATACACACATGCACATACTAAACAAAATGCAGTAAAAATGAAACACAGTACTGAACTGGAACAGATGGTTTAGGGCCCAGGGGTGTGCTTCTGTGGGAGAGTACTTGTCTAGAATCTACTGGTGAGAGCTGGGAGCACCACTCAGTGATAGAGTGCTTGTCAATCATGTGTGAGGCTCTGGGCTTTATCCCCTGCACAAGAAAGAAAGAAGCTGGGCAGTAGTGATGCAAAGCTTTAATCCCAGCACACAGAGACAGAGGCAGAAGGATCTCTGTGAGTTCAAGGCCAGCCTGGTCTACAAAGTAAGTTCCAGGACAGCCAGGGCAACACAGAGAAACCATCTCTCAAACAAACAAACAAACAAACAAACAAAACAAAACCAAAATAAAACAAAACAAAAATAAACCAAACACAGAGACAGACAGGGGGTCGGGGTGGGGGGAAGGCTGGGTATGGTGGCACATTTCTTTAATTGCAGCACTTGGGAGGTAGAGGCAGGAGTATTTCTGTGAGTTCAAGGTCAGCCTGATCTATTTAGAATAACTCTGTCTCAAAAAGAGGAGGAGGAGGAGGAGGAGGAGGAGGAGGAGGAGGAGGA
>NW_021620297.1:543080-549486 GCF_004785775.1 Grammomys surdaster
GAGGAGGAAGAGGAGGAGGAGGAGGAGGAGAAGAAGAAGAAGAAAAAGAAGAGGAGGAGGAGGAGAGGAGGAAGAGGAGGAGGAGGAGGAGGAGGGGAGGACAAAGAGGATGAGAGAATGGCGAGAGAGAGAGAGAGAGAGAGAGAGAGAGAGAGGGAGAGGGAGAGGGACAGGGACAGGGACAGGAACAGGGACAGGGAGAGGAGGAAGTTAGATGGAAGGGAGGGATGAAGGGAGGGAGAAGAGAAATGAATGGAAGGGAAAGAGTATCACCATGGACTTGTATAAATTACACAAAAATTCAGTTCTGTGATGGATGCACACATGTACATGCATGACTTGTGTATGTGCATGTGCTGGCTTTTGATGTAAATCTGGAATTCTGGTGACCATATCCGAATGCTGTGAACAGATTTTCTGACATGCTCTGACTCCAGCATGGTATCCAGAAGCAAAGGGCTGGGACTGGTAGTAGATAAAGGCTTTTGTAATTTTTTTTTTATCATGTACACATGTGTGTTCCTATGTGCATGCATGTGCACATGGCTGTGTGAATATGAGAGGGCCTGAGGTTGATGTTGGGTACCTTCTGAATCGCGCTTCACCTCATATACTGAGGCAATGTCTTTTACTTGAACCCACAATCAGCAACTGGGTTAGCCCAGCCAGCTTGCTCCAGTGACCCTCCACCTCTGCACCAGCTTAGTAGGACTGCAGCTGCCGCGGCCACCCAGCTTCCTCTGTGGTTGCTAAGGATCGAAACTCTGGTCCTCATGCTGTGTGACAAGATCGAGTCCCATCAAAACAGTTTCCCAGGAACAAGTCTGTGAGTGTGCACACAGGCATCCAAGTGCACGTGCGCTTGTGTGAGCACACGTGTGGAAGCCAGAAGCCAGTGTTTACTCTCTTAGGTCATTCTCCTTGAGACCTAGTCTCTCACCGAAACTTACTAATGTGGCTAGACTGGCTGGCCACTGAGCTCCAGGGGTCCAACTCTCTCTGTACCCACGGTTTAATTGCACACGGTTTAATTGCACACGGTTTAATTGCACACGCGTGTGCCAAACCCAGCTTTTATGTGAGTGCTGGAGACGGAATTCAGGTCCCCGAGCTTGCACAGCAAGCACGTCACTGACTGAGACATTCATTCATTCACTCACTCATTCATTCATTCATCCTTTCATTCCTTCCTTCATTCATTCCCTTTCATTCTCCTTTTTTTTTCTTTTAAAGATTTATTTATTTTATGCATGTGAGTACACTGTCACTCTCTTCAGACTCACCAGAAGAGGGCATCGGATCCCATTACAGGTGGTTGTGAGCCACCATGTGGTTGCTGGGAATTGAATTCAGGACTTCTGGTAGAGCAGTCGGTGCTCTTAACTGCTGAGCCATCTCTCCAGTCTCCCCCTCCCCTGCTTTTTTTTTTTTTTTTTAAATAGCAATCTAGCAGATGGGATTGGATTGTCATGGTTTACACTTGAAAAGCTTGCCAGTCAGGAGCTCATGTGTGCAAGGGGATTAAGTGTGTGGTGCAGGGACTTCTAGTGACAGCAGTGACAGGTGGGGTAAGGGAATTAAATCCTCACCATTCATACCGACTAGGTCAGAGGTATTTTTAAACTCTGATTCATCCCGGAATTAATTCTAACAAACAAAAGTTAAGATACGAACTACATCAGGTGTGCTGTGCTTATAATCCTAGCGTGGAGAGGCCAAAACAGGAGGATTGCCGGGAATTCAAAGCTAGTCTGAGCTATAAAGTAAGACGTGCCCTATACGAACATGAAATACAAATCACATCGTATACATGGACTATATAGAATATATGTGTGTCTACATAGAATACATGGACATGTGTTTCCCACGACCCCCCCCCCAGAGGGAATGATCCCATAAGGAACATAAGGCACCTAGAATATGAACAAGTAGGTCATGAGAAAGGAAGGTTTCTTGGGGCTGGAGAGATGGTTTCTTCTCTCCATGGTTTCATGGTTAAGAGCACTGACTGCTCTACCAGAGGACCTGGGTTCAGTTCCCAGCACTCATATGGCAGCTCCCAAGCTCCTGAACTCCAGTTTCAGGGAATCCGACTCCTCTGGCTTCTCAGGGCTTCCATATCTACCTGATGTACTCAGCCACGCAGGCACACACATATCCGTATTAAAATGCGGAGCAGCGAGGAGCAGTGCGGAGCAGGGCAGGCGGGGCGGAGCCGGGGCGGAGCCGGGGCGGTGTGGGGCGGGGCGGAGCCGGGGCGGTGTGGGGCGGGGCGGAGCCGGGGCGGGGCGGGGCGGAGCTGGGGCGGTGTGGGGCGGAGCCGGGGCGGTGTGGGGCGGAGCCGGGGCGGGGCGGGGCAGGGCAGGGCAGGGCAAAGCAAAACAAAACAGAAAGCCCAGCATGGTAGTGAACACCTTGAATACCAGCACTCAGGAGGCAGAGGCAGGTGGATCTCTGTGAGTTTGAGGCCAGCCTGGTCTACAGAGTGAGTTCTAGGCTATTTAGGACTACACATTGAGACTTTGTTTCAAATAAATAAGTAAATAACTCTTTTTTTTTGTTTTGTTTTCATGGATCTAGGCAGCTGTGCAGTAGTGGTACAAGCCTTTAATCCCAGGACTCTCTGTGAGTTCGAGGCTAGCCTGGTCTACAGAGTGAGTTCCAGGACAGCCAGGGCTACACAGAGAAACCCTGTCTGGAAAACAAAAACAAAAACAAACAAAAAAAATGGATCTTAGAATGTGGAATGTTAAATTCATTTGCTGTGCAAACTCGGGGACCTGAATTCAAATCGCCATCACCCTGTAAAAAGCTGGGATGATGACGTGTGTTTAATCCCCACCGCAGTGGGGGCGGGAAGTGCGCGTGACAGACAGACCCCAGAAGTTTAATGGACAGTCAGCCTAGTGGAAATGGTGAGCTTCGTGTTCAGGGAGAGACCCTATCTCAAAGGATCAGAACGCACCAATGCCCTCTCCTGACCCCTGAATGTGCACACACACGTGCACACGTGCACACAAACACAAGGATTCCAAAGCGCACGGGAAGATAACGGGGCATGACAGACAGTAAAACAAACACGGCTTAGAGTAACAGAAGCAGACACAGTGCTCACACTGGAGGTGACAGGACTGCCCGTGCAATTTGCCAAGGCCTTGCTGCAGAATATTTGATCACACTGTGAACCCCGAGCGTGTGAACTGGACAAACCTTGCCGTGGTGTGCCGCAGCCCTAGGACACACCTTTCATCCAAAGAGCTTTCTGTAAACAGGATTAAATCAACTCAACCCCAGGTCAAGAGGTTGAACTAGCAACCAGTTGACAAAGAGTGAACCTAAGAAAACAGAAGGGAGGGGCATTGATTTGGAAGGTATTTAAGACAGAGGAGAAAGGGCTTTTTCCTGCTGGGTGTCGGTGGAGTAGGAAGATCAGCTGACTTCTTTCTCTGCCTCTCTGAACTCACAGGTTTTCATCCCAGCATCTGGCTTTTGAGTCTTCATTGGTAAAATCGAATGTCTGGGATTTTTTTAGTTTTTTTTTTTTTTAAACAACAACAAGAAGAAGATTCTCTCTCAAAATAAAATTAGCTTAGTGGTTGAGCATGTACTGAATTTGCAAGACCCTAGGTCCTGTCTCTGGCAGCATCCATGAGTGTACACACACACACACACACACACACACACACACACGGATGTTTTCCAGTAAACCTTTTTGGCAAAAAAAAAAACCAAAAAAAACAAAAAAAGATTGGTGATGATTTCCTGCAGGCTCAGACACCTCAGGGCATGCATTGTGGTGATACAAATGGGTGTGATCTCTATGGGGGACAGTTTGCAACACACACCAGTTGTAGTATCTGTGTCAGAAATGCATCCAATTGACTGGCCCAGGACTTCACACCTAGGAGAGGGATGCCTGTGTGGAGTAACCTGTGTGCAGTTACAAAAGATGTAACAAAGCTCTTCAGAGCCACACTGTGTGTGTGACACAGCAAATAACAGTGAGCAAACAAAGACCATCTGTCCTGTCCAGCAGGGCATTAAACAGGGGTCTGGGGAGGTCACCTGAAAGAGCAGGGCGGAGAACAGGCAAAGACGCAAAAATGGCGATCTGTCTATAGTCTGATCAAATTGTAATTTTTACTTTTTCACACAGGGGTTATATACACAAAAAGGCAGGATGTGGGGAAGGGGATGACGCAGGAGTATAGGTGTTCAGAGGGAGGACAGATATCTTCCAGAACAGAGTGTCAACTGGGTGAAGGTTCAGGGGACAGATCACTATGACTCCACCTATGATTCACTTGTCCTTATCTAAGTTGGTACTATCCACCAAGGTTACCTATCTACAAGGCCTATGACTATTTAGCCTGGCAAGTTTCCACCAAAGCTGCTTGTTTACAGTAGCTTCTAGGCATCTGTTTCAGTGTTTTTCCACAGAGACCCAAGACTTTGTGTTAGCAGGCATGTATGTCAGGCCTATGGCTGATTTTAGGCCTACAGTGTCTAAGCAGGGCTGCCCCTGACAACCATCAGTAGGGGGGCTTGTTACATAAGGTGAGGACAGAGAACAGACAAGATGGTTCAGCTAGTAAAGGTGCTTGCAGCCAAGCCTAATGACTGAGGTCAATCCCCGGGACCCATATAGTAGAAGGAGAGAACTAACTCACTCCCAAAAGTTTCCCACTGGTCTCCACATGTGTGCCACAGTACACACCGGCCCCCCCCCAGGCATGCACATAAAATACATTTTAAAAATGTAGTAGACATAAGAGACAAGGAAGGCTGGGGTATAGGGCGACTCAGTGGCATACATTTGCCTAGACTCCACCCCTGAAAGGCTGGGGGCGTGACTCAGCAGTAGAGCGTTTGCCTAGAATTCAGAAGTAAAGGCTGGCGGTAGGGAATGAGGTAACGTGTGCAAGATCCTGGATTTAATCCCCAGTACAATGAAATAAAGTAAATAACCTCCCAACATAAACACAAAACCCACATGATATTTCTAATACAGCTTATTGTACGGCCTGAAAACAAACCCTTCAACAGCCTCAGGCTTCTAACCACAGCAACCAGACATGACTAACACAAGTCTTTTGGTCCTACAAACCAATAAACTGCCAGGCTCACGGCAGGTGTGGTGGCACACGCCTTTAATCCCAGCACTTGGGAGGGAGAGGCAGATATGGATGGATCCCTGTGAGTTTGAGGCCAGCCTGGTCTACAGAGCAAATTCCAGGACAGCCAGGGCTCCACAGAGTATGCCAACACCGTACCACAGCAGCTACTTCCCAGCTCCATGGCAGCGCCTTTAATCGGTATGCTTTACTGCTAGGGAATCTGTCTGTCCTCACCAGGGATTAACGAGGTCCTCATGGGAGCCTGGTTAGTTCCAAGAATAGATCATTATGAATGATTCTCTAATACTGAGCTTTACCTCTGAACTCTCCTGGATTTCTCTTTCACCCTGTGCAAACTACCCTACCATAATTTCTTTTCTTCTTTGCAGTTTGAAACAGGTTTTACTAACTAGGCCAGGCTAATCTTGAACATACAACTCTCTCCTTCCTGCCCCAGGTTCTGAGTGCTTAGATTATGGCATAAGTCGATTTATACACACACACTCCCACCGTGCACACACACTCTCCCACCGTGCACACACACACACACTTTCACCATGGAAAACAGTGCGAAGTAGACATGGTGACACATGTCTGTCACCCCAGCATTTGGGGACTCACGCTGAAGCAGAAAGATGCGCTAGCCCTGCTACCCAGTAAGACCCTGTCTCAAGAACACAGATAACAAAGAGGGAAGCATGATGGCACACACCTGCAATCGTCTTTGAGATGTGGAAGCTGAGGTGCATACTAAGCTTAAAAAGTAAGTTGAATGCCAGCCTGGGCTCCATCGGACCTGCCCAGAAAACTAACCCACAAACAGAATGGACAAGTTCAGATGAGAAACTCCTGGGCTGGAGAGACGCCCGAGTAGTTTAAAGCATCTCCGTCTCTTGCAGAGCACTGGCGTTTCTGTCCCAGCACACACACGGGCATACCTCTAGCTCCTGGGGACCCCACGCCTCTAATCTCCGAGGGCACGCACACTCATGCACATACCCTCAAAGAGCACACGTAACTAAAAATAATAGAGTGGGAGGGGCCGAAGAGACCGCTCTGTGGGTAAAGTGCTTGCTCGTTCCTGCAGAGGCCCTGATTCTCTTCCCAGCACCCACAGCGGCTCATCGCGGTCCTTAACTACAGTCCTTAACTACAGGATTCACACGTGCACAGACCTACATTCCAGCAAAACACTTAGACACACGAAATAAGTGAGTCTGAAAAATAAACATAAATCCTTTAAGAATAAGAATATATATATTATATATGTCTATTTTATACATACATAT
>NW_021620297.1:554486-558484 GCF_004785775.1 Grammomys surdaster
CAGCCCCTCACTGGGGGATTCTAGGCAGGGGCTCTACCACTGAGCCATGTCCCCAGCCCCTCACTGGGGGATTCTAGGTATCTGTCAAAATTCTCTAACAAAACTGATTTCTGTCAACAAAAAGGATAGTGTGACCGGGCAGTGGTGGCGCACGCCTTTAATCCCAGCACTTGGGAGGCAGAGGCAGGAGGATTTCTGAGTTCGAGGCCAGCCTGGTCTACAGAGTGAGTTTCAGGACAGCCAGGGCTACATAGAGAAACCCTGTCTCGAAAAACCAAAAAGAAAAACAAGCAAGCAAGCAAACAAACAAACAAACAAAGGATAGTGTGGAAGCCTTTTCAGGTGTTCAAAAACTCCCCTGAAGCATTTCCTAAGAAGCAGGGTGAGCTGGGCTCAGGACACAGGAGACCCAGCATAGGAGATGTGAGAGGAATTTCCAGGATGAGGTAAAGGCAGATTCCTGCATGGTAGCTGGGCATCAAGGTCATGAGGCAAGCGATGTGAATAAGATCATATGACACAGGAGATACCTGTGAGTTATATGGACTAGAGTCACCAATATGCTAACTTTCCAATCCAGGGCCGTCGGCTAGCACAGGACATGTTTCTTACCTGTTGAGCCATCTCCCTGGCCCTAAAGAGATTTATTTAATTTTTAAAATTAATTTTTGAAATTAATGCTGAGCATAGTAACACACACCTTTAGTTCCTGTACTCATAAGGGGATCTCTGTGACTTCGAGGCCAGCCTGGGCTACATAGTGACAGCCAGAGTTCCGTAGTAAAAACTTATCCCCAAAATATTTGCTTTTATGTGTTTTATCGGTGTTCTGTGGGCATGTATGTCATGCACCACATGCCCGCCTGTTGCCGGAAGAAGCCAGAAGACCATATCAGATCCCTCTCCAGGTGGAGTTACTATGTGGGTGCTGGAATTGAACCCCAGTTTGGTGCTCTCAACTGCTGAGCCATCTCTCTAGCCCCTAAGAGCTTCCCCCCACCCCCAAGATCATTTTTGCTGTTACCCTTGCCTCTCGTTCATTGTTAAAACCCTCTCTCACCCTCTGGCCTCACTCCGGTGGCAAATGTGGCCAGTGTTAGTTACAACGAGGATCTGGACCCGAAGACAACGCTGGACTTGAGGCCTGAGTTCCAGTGTGCAGCAGAAGCAGCAGCGTGGACAGCATTTAATATTTGTTTAAAATGTATTTGTTTGTTAGCGAATTGTGTGTAGCACGTACATATCAGGGAACGAAAGGGGTGCTAGAAGTGCTCACTTACCTTGTGTCTCAGTTTCCTTTTCTGAAAAATAGGGGTGTTAGGACAGATAAGGCCCATGCACCATCACGCACAGTGAGCCCTTACTGTAAAGAGGCCGGTGACCTCCTCAATGGGGCTATGCAGAGTGGGGGGCCGCACTGGGTCCACTCCAGTAGTTCCCGTAGTTAAGTGAGTGACTCAGGCTTCCTTTCAGCTGTAATTGAGGCAGGTGCTTCAGGAGGTGAGCTGTGTCCTGGGCACGCCCCTCACTTCCGCTGGCTCACCGGGTCCTCTGATGCGTGATAACACGCACAGCCATGATGAAATCAAACCCTGTTTAGGAAGAGGGGAAATGGGTCTCCATCTTCTTCCTGCTCCCGGTCTTTGATTCTTGTCCCTGGGGCCCTTCCGAAGATGAGCTGGCACTTGGGTGTGGGCGTTGTCTGTGCTGACCGGTGTCAAGGAAGGTGACATCAAGAGAGAGCAGGTTGAGAGTAGGCTCATTGTGGCAGCAGAGATTAGGGTGACATGCACCTGTGTAGTCATTTCGCAAATCCCTGATGCGTGCACCCTGTGTGCCAGACGGACAAAAATCCCAGCCTTCCTTCACGTGACAGTCAGTGGGGGAGCCCGTCAATAGATGAACAAGCAACAATGACCGCCTCACAGAAGTGATGGAGGCCGTAAGAAATGTCAGACACAGCAAGCCTACAGCAGAAGTCAGTGAGCGATGGCCCGCGGGCCACACCCAACTGATGACGCCTTTCTACATGGTCTATCAACTCGTGGACTATGACATTTATGTTTTGGCTGTTGCTGAGACAGTGTCTCAGGAAGCCCAGGGTGGCCTCCATCGTGCTCTGGAGCCTGCGATGACCTTGAGCTTCCGGTTCTCCTGCCTCTGCCTTCTTTGTGCTGAGATTACAGGCATGTGCCAACATTCCTGGCTTGCTAAAATAGAAATTTCTACACTTAAACTGGTGTAAGTGTCTATACTGTGGTGGAATGCCAAGTTGGGATCAACTCAAGAATTCCTTAGAGTCTCTCCCAGCTGGAGGGCCAGGTCCATGGCTGACTCTGGGTATTGTCATCGGAAAAGGTGCCGCCATCTTCCGGCTGCTTGCAGGCAAAGACACCTTTGCTGAATCAAGAGCTCACATCCTCACGGGTATCACTGGGTCTCGTAAATGTTTACATTTTGATCTGCTCCTGGATGTGATGAGGCTGCAAACCTCCAATCACCTTTTGCTACACAAACACCACTGGAAATCAGATCAGATAACAGCTGGAGGATCAGGCCATCCTCCACAGGGCCGCGAGTTTGTGGCCAGCCTAGGCGACCTGAGATTACATCTCAGAACAAACAGGGGTAGGAGAGACACCTCAGCACTAAGAGAACTTGCTGCTCAATTATAGGATGAAAGAGTTTAAGGCCCAGTGTTCACATCTCGCAGCTCGCAAACTCCCATAACTAACAGCGCCAAGGAATCTGACCGTGCTTCTAGTCTCCGTGAGCACCCACGCACACATGTGGCGCATGCGCAAATACAGATGTGCATAAATAAAAGTTGAACACTGCATTCAGTGAAACTGTTTTGTACAGAGAACGCCCAGCACGGAGAAATTTTTTTCTATGCTGGATTTGCTGTGACTGTCACCACACAGTCACAGAGATATCAAGTATTTTCCTCAATAGTCGGTGAAGAACATTTCAAACAAGAGAAAAAGCACAAAGGGCTTTTTACAAGAAACACACACACCTTGGATTCTACAGTCTTCGGCTTATTCCCACTTCGTTTCATACCAACGGATACTCTGAGCACCCAACAGTCCGTCTTATTTGCTTATGATGAATTATAAAACCCGGGGAAACTTCTGACAGAATCTTCAAGGAGTTGAGCATAGAACCACATACCTATAACCCCAGTATTAGGTGGCCAAGGCAGGAAGATGGTCAGCTTAAGGCCAGCCTGGGCTACATAGAGAGATTCCCATTTCAAACAAAACAAAATAAACTAGCTGGGTGATGGCGCACGCCTTTAATGCCAGCACTTGGGAAGCAAAGGCGGTGGATTTCTGGATTTGAGGCCAGCCTGGTCTACAGAGTGAGCTCCAGAATAGCCAGGGCTACACAGAGAAACTCTGTCTTGAAAAAATTAGGAATAACAATAACAAAAAGCCAAACAAAAAATAAGTAAATTAACTAACAAAATCCAACACTAGATCTGGCAACCCTGTAATCCTAACTACAGAGGGTAGAGAGGCCGTGCAATGTAGTGACACTTCTCAAAACTAAAACATAAAAATGAGGACAGAGTGATATGTCTCCATCGTAAAGCCCCTGCCTAGAATCCCCCAGGGAGGGGCTGGGGCGTGGCTCAGTGGTAGAGCCCCTGCCTAGAATCCTCCAGTGAGGGGCTGGGGGCGTGACTCAGTGGTAGAGCCCCTGCCTAGAATCCCCCAGTGAGGGGCTGGGGGTGTGGCTCAGTGGTAGAGCCCCTGCCTAGGATCCCCCAGTGAGGGGCTGGGGCGTGGCTCAGTGGTAGAGCCCTGCCTAGAATCCCCCAGTGAGGGGCTGGGGGCGGGGCTCAGTGGTAGAGCCCCTGCCTAGAATCCTCCAGTGAGGGGCTGGGGGCGTGGCTCAGTGGTAAAGCCCCTGCCTAGAATCCCCCCAGTGAGGGGCTGGGGGTGTGGCTCAGTGGTAAAGCCCCTGCCTAGAATCCCCCAGTGAGGGGCTGG
>NW_021620297.1:558584-560532 GCF_004785775.1 Grammomys surdaster
GGCTCAGTGGTAAAGCCCCTGCCTAGAATCCCCCAGTGAGGGGCTGGGGGCGGGGCTCAGTGGTAGAGCCCTGCCTAGAATCCCCCAGTGAGGGGCTGGGGCGTGGCTCAGTGGTAGAGCCCCTGCCTAGAATCCCCCAGTGAGGGGCTGGGGGCCTGTTTCAGTGGTAGACCAGTTGCCTAATATGTTCAAGGGCCTGGTCTCCATGCCCAGAACCCCAACAAAGAAATAATTTTGAAGACTCAGTTTCAAACCAAGCAGGAATTTTAGCTGGTTTTTCTTGATTCATTCACACATCCATCCTCCCTTCAATTCTCTAAAATACATCGAGTCCAAAGTATGGCTGAGTGAGTATCTCTAATTTTACAGGTCAGGAAACTGAGGCACAGACAGGCAAAGGAACTGCTAAATGTTTGGAGTTGGACTTGAACCTGGACGGTTCACCTCCGAAGCCCTGACTTTCCGACTGTGTGTGCTACCTTCTCCGAGTAGGAAAAGCGAGCCACGCAGTGGGCTTTGGAGTCAGACTAGAAGAATGCTTAGAAGAGAGTCCAACGTAAACAAACAACAACAATGCCACGGCACCATCACATACACGATCAAGGACTAACCCAAAGTTTGTCCGTCTTACTGATGAATGCAGAGGGATTAAATGAAATTTGGGGATAATTACAGCTATTATTTACCAAGCTCGTTCTTCGTGCCCCACCCGTGTTAGCTACATGGGAAGTATGTTCCGAGTACTATGCAGGGAGGCCCTGCTCTCGCCAGGCGGGACACCAGGACACGGAGCCTCAGAGAAGGCAGGTCACTCAGCCAGGGGACAGCAAAGCAGGATGTAGACTCAGAGCTGCCAGTTTGCCCGAGCCATCAACCTGCCCTGCTTCTCTCTGTTTCTTCTAGGTCGAAACAATACTGTGTTCATAACGGGAAAATGTTTGTTTTAAAAAAGGAAGTCTTAGGAGACGGTTCAGTGGGGAAAGGGTTTGCCCAGCAAACCCTATGACCTGAGTTATCTGTCCCTGGAATCTTGTCAAAAGCTCGATGTTCTGGAATCTGTAATGCCAGCACTCCCAGGGAGAGGTGGAAGGTGGAGCCGGGAAAACCACCCAGAAGCTCCAGGGACAGCTGGCTGGAGTTCACGGTGTAAACAGGGTGTCAGGCAGGACAGGCTCCAGAAACCTCGGACTGCGAGAGGTGGCGGACCCTAGATGCAATGCACGCAAATAAATACAATCTAAAAAGAAGCTGTTTTTAAAAGTGTTTCATGTATTATCACTTTATTAGTTACACGAATCTCACTCTGTCACTCTGATAAAATTAAAATCCGTCTCACATGCCACCCACAGATCAACTCTGGACAGATGGCCTGAACAAGATCCAAAGTGATAAAGCTGTCAGTGAACAACTTAAAAGAACATGCTTCAGAAACACCTCCCTCCCTCCCTCCCCCACCTCTCTCCTCCTTCCTACTGATCAAACCTAGGACCTTGTGCATGCTAAGGAATCCATCTATCATTGAACTATAATTCACAGCCTTTTAATTTAAATGTAATTCACTTAATTTTTATTTAATTCCTATAATCCCTCCCCCCCTTTCATTAATTCTGAGGTTTTGCTAAGTTGCCCAGACTGGCTGTAGACACTCTGTAGCCCACTTAGGCAAGGAATTTTTTACCTTGTCACAGCCTGCCAAGCAACTCGGACCTGAACCACCAGGTCTAACTCAGCAAAAAGAGTCTGATTTGTTTTATGACAGGGTTTCACTATGTATTCCAGGCTGACCCAGAACTCACTGGCTAGACCAGATTGGCTTTGAACTCACAGAGATCCACCTGTTTCTGCCTCTGGAGTGCTGGAATCAAAGGCACGCACTATACCTAGTCAGAAGAAATAATCTCTCTCTCTCTCTCTCTCTCTCTCTCTCTCTCTCTCTCTCTCTCTCTCT
>NW_021620297.1:560542-562465 GCF_004785775.1 Grammomys surdaster
TCTCTCTCTCTCTCTCTCTCTCTCTCTCTCTCTCTCTCTCTCTCTCTGGTTTTACTATGTAGCCCTGGCTGGGCTGGAATTCATTATGTAGACTAGATTGACCTCACAGAGATCCATCTGCCTTCTGAGTGCTGAGATTAAAGGTGTGTACCACCATGCCTGGGCAGAAATAGTTCTGAATAATATTGTTGGCCAGGCATGGTGGTACACACCTGTAACACCAACACTTGGGAGGTGGAGGCCATTTGAGGGTGTGGAGGTGGCACTAGTCCTTCCTAGCCCCTGGGAAGCATAGACAGACAGATCTCTGAGTTTGAGGCCAGCCTGGTCTACAGAGTGAGTTCCAGAACAGCCAGGGATACACAGAAGAACCCTGTCTTGAAAATAAATAAATAAAAAAATAAATAGCTACATATCAAGTTTGAAGCTAGCCTAAACTATGAGGATTCCGTCCTTCAAAAAAAAAAGATTTTTTTTAAAAAAACATTAATTATTCATAATGGAAAAAATGACTGCATTAAAATAAAAACTTTTTGTCACTAATGAAGATTTACATTAAGGATGATGGAATGGGTCAGTAGATACAGATGCTTGCCACCCAGTTTGATGATCCAAGTTCAATCCCCAGAAATCATACGCAGTAAAGGAGAGAACTGGCTTCTACATATTGTACTGTAATTTCTACATACACTCCATGTCACTTGAGTACGCTCACAAATGTACACACACCCACACCCACCCACACACACAAATACAAACATCGAGAGTGTGGAAAACAAACCAGAGATCAGGAGATCAGGAGGGGTTTTCCGTTTGTTTGTTTGTTTAGTTGGTTGGTTTGTTGGTTGGTTGGTTGGTTTTTGTTTTTTTTGTAGCTGTCCTGGAACTCACTCTGTAGATCAGGCTGGCCATGAACTCACCGAGATCCACCCGCCTCTGTCTCTGGGGTGCTGGGGTTAAAGGTGTATACCACCAATACCTGGCTGAGCAGGTTTATAGCACGTAAAACTGACAAATGGCTCTCTATTCAAAGTTGTCAGAAGAGCAAATCAATTTAAAAACGAATAATCTGATAGAAAACAGGATAAGACACTTGAACAGGTACATTGCAAAAAGGACGACAGAATGGCCAGGTACAAACAAAAAACGTCTCTAATTGGATTGCTCATCGGGGAAATGCAAATTAAAGCTACAATGAGCTACTACTACACACCCAACAGAATGACTAAAAATAAATTGCCTGACGATGCCAAGTGTTGGCAAGGATCTGGAGCAATGGAAATGTTCCGGCATGAATGGTAGGAAGTGAAGGGATGACTACAACTGCTTTGGGAAAACTTCTGTAGGTACTGATGTAACATAAAGACACACACATGTACATACGCACGCATACACACATACATATATATCACATACATTATACATATACACACATATGCACACACACATATGTATCGTGGTTTTTGTTTTTGTTTTTTGAGACAGGGTTTCTCTGTGTAGCCCTGGCTGTCCTGGAACTCACTCTGTAGACCAGGCTGGCCTCGAACTCAGAAATCCACCTGCCTCTGCCTCCCAAGTGCTGGGATTAAAGGCGTGTGCCACCACCGCCCGGCACATATGTATCATATATAGTATACATATGCATATATACATACACACATATATCACATACATTATACAATACACATGCACATGCACACACATACATATATATCATATACATTATACATATACACACATATGCACACACACATAGATATCATTATATAGTATACGTATACATATATGCATACACACATATACATCACATGCATTACATGTATACACATACAGTGCATATACACACATATATATCATACACATTATATACACATACACACATACATATACATCACATACATTATACATATACACATGCACATG
>NW_021620297.1:562475-574401 GCF_004785775.1 Grammomys surdaster
ACACATACATATACATCACATACATTATACATATACACATGCACATGCACACATACATATACATCACATACATTATACGTACACATATACAAATGCATATGCATATATATCATATGTCATATATATCATACATACACACATATACACATATGCATGCACACATACACATATACACATATGCATTATATGTTTACATACACATAGACATTTACACATGTGCATATGCATATATATCGTATACATTATACACATGGACATATATAGTGTACATATACACAAATGCCGTATGACGCTACCATTCTACTCTCTGCTCTACACCTAAAATAAGTTTGTATATATGTTCACCTACAAAACGTAAACAAGAATGTTCAAAGCAGTCCTACTGGTAAGAGCCAAAGTCTTGAGTGTGTAAACTGCCATTGTCACTGTCGGCTGGCAGCTGAATCGTGGTGCGCTCTTACGATGGGACGCTCCTTGGCAATGAGCAGGAATGATTGCGTCTATCTGCCCAGCCCAGATAAATTTCACAACAATCACGCCAAGAGAGAGATCAGGCACAGGGGTTCATACAACATTCCTCTCCTACTGTCACATGCACGGAGAGGCAAAATGAAACCATTGTGTCCAAGGAGGTAGCCTCAGGTAGGAATGTCAAGGACAGGTCAAAGTCAGAACAGTGACTTTCTTTGTGCACAGAAGGGGCCGGGGGGGGGGGCATGTGGAGGAGGAAGGTGATAAGATCGTACTCCCACCCCACCCTCCACAGCGGGTAATGAGTACAGGCATGACCCACGGTGGTTAAGTCAAGCGCTCTGTGTTTTTCATGTGCTTTTCTATTTGTGTGAAACAGTACATCAGGATTTTAAAACGATTTAGGAGAGTAGATTCATTACCTCTTATCTTCCAAATTGTGCTGATTACATATCTTGGGTATCAGGGCAACTGGACAGGACGTTATGTAGGACACATGCTCTCCGCTGGGCAGGGTTCTACGTTCCTCTCTGATCAGATTTGATCCTCTGCAACAACCCCAGGTACTTACTATTGTCATCCCCTTTAACAGATGGGGAAACTGAGGCACCGTGAGGCCAAATGACTTGCCTATGGTTGACGCACTAACTAGATTTCCACATGGGTCAGCTGGGCCCACAGCAGATGCTCTGTGCTCAACCTAAAGATTTCAGCTGCACAGGAGCTCTGAGTCTTTGCTCACCACCGTAGTCCTCCTCCTCCCCCTTCCCTCTCTTCTTCCCCTTCCCCCCCTCTTTCCTTCTTTTCTCTTTTTCTTTCCAGGATCTCATGGAGCCCAGTCTGTTCTCAAGCTCAGTATATAGGTGAGATTATTTTGAACTAATTTTCCTCTTTCCACTTTCCAGGATTACAAGGGCGTACCACCACACCCAGCCTCCTTCCTTCCTTCCTTCCTTCCTTCCTTCCTTCCTTCCTTCCTTCTAGACTCTAGCCTAGATTGACCTGGACCTCACTATGTTGCCAAACCTGACCTTGAGCTATTAATAGCAGCAGTCCTCCTGCCTCAGATTTCTAAATGCTGGGATTACACCAGGCCTATCTCCACATATGTGGTTTCTCTTTATCTTTTTTAAACCACAGTTGTTTGTTTGTTTGTTTGTTTACATATTTATTTATTTTGTGGGGCTGGGGTGTGACTGTGAGTGTGTGAGCGCCACAGTGTGTGCACACGGAAGCCAGAGGAGTCAGTTCTCTCCTTCCACCGTGAGGGTCTTGGGGATGGAACTCAGCTTGGCAGCAAGTGAGTTGCCGGGCAGGGCTTGAGTGAAGCTTTGAAGGATGGACAGAGCACTTGGAATTCAGCACAACCTTCCACCCCAAGGAGGACAGCAGGATGTCATTACCTGACCTGGGTCTGGCCCCAGGAGACATGCCCACAGCATGCTTCCAAACCCCATTACAGTCCTGTTGGGAACCCAAAGCACTTGACACTTCTAGACCAGGAGAAGCCTAGGACCCTGCTACCTGTCAGCCATCTCTCGTCTGAGGGAAAAACCAACGAACCAAGTAGAAGACAAAGCTTCTAGGTTAGCTGTTCTTTTGGATCCGATGCTAGACTGGATGTTTAATGAACTAAGGAATTAACATTGCCTGATGTGGCAGTGGGTGCAACGCCAGCACACAGGAGTAGAAGGACTGCAGAAAGGGCTGAGGCTAGCCTGGGAGACATAGTAAATTCCAGTCCAGCCTGGACTACGTTTCAAGATTCTCTCAACTTGAAAAAAAAAATAATCCCACACATGTGGACCCGCCAAAATACAAACAAACTCACATGCATCGATGTAATAAAGAATTTAAAACAAACAAACCAACAAGCTAGGCATTGTGGCATGTGCCTGTAATCCTAGCATTTGATAGGCTGAGACAGGAAGATCAGGAGTTCCAGGCTATCCTCAGCTACTAAATGTGTTCCAGGGTAGTCCGGATTACACAAAACCCTGTTTTCAAATGAACAGATGAAAAAGCACGCGTGTTCTCATATGACACACTTGCTTTAAAAATATCTGGCTGTCTGCAGCTTGTAAAGCTCTGTATTTATCATATACATGTAAAAACAGGGTCAGCCAGGAACTTCTGTGGCTTGCAGTAGGCACCCTTTGCATAAAACCGGCTGAGAAGCTTCTGTTCTGGAAGGCCACCAGGAAAAATAACACGATAACACGGAGAGGTTTTTTTTTTGTTTTGTTTTGTTTTTTTTAACTGTGGCTGCCGGAGTAGCGGCAAGCCAGAGGTTGAAATTGATAAAGACAGTTGTTTCTGGTGTTTTGCTTTAAGATAGAGTCTTGTTGGGGAGCCTAGCTGGCCTCAGACTCCTGGTCTGTTGATCCAGCCTCCTACAGACTGGGATCAAGGAGGGGGGTACCACTACGACCGAGTGATTTATTTATTTTATTTTTGAGACAGGGTCTCACTCATCACCATGGAGCCCCGGAACTCACTGCAGAACAGGCTAGCTGGTTTTGAACTCACAAAGACCCTCTGCCTCCGGTGTGCAGGAGATAAAGGGTGTGCAACACTAGTCCCAGACCCCAGTGATTTATTATTTATTCTTATTGCATTTTAAGCTGTAATGAAGATTCTGGAAGGGGTAGGGAGTTCGAAAGTGCTGAAGACCAGGAACGCTACCCCCCTCCCCAGTCTGACTCCACACCCTCCATCTCCAAAGACCCAGACACTATTTACAAATCTAAGCCATCGCACAGAAAATGGGTGAAAGACAGACCGCCCCCCTTCCACCAAGAACGAGTCTGCGGTGGATCTGGGGAAGCCTAAGCATACTTTGCTGAAGGGCTCTTCAGCGCCCAGACAGCTCAAATTCCACTTGTTCCCACCTAGACTCCGGGGGGCGGGTCCTGGATTTGAACTTGGTTCTTGGGGCAGCACACGGGGTATGCGCCAGCCATTTCCTCCTTTTTACAGGTGAGAAAACAGGCTGTAGCAAGATTGAGCAAGCGCGCCTAGGGCGCCGGGCTCACAAACGCCATTGTCACCAGGGCCTTTGGAGTTTGTGTTTTCCCAGCGGGGGTCTGAGGGGGAGTCCCGGCTTTGGGAAGCAGGAAGGAGCTGAGAGAAAGATGCTGAGGGCTCGACGGAGATGGATGGGAACCCCGGGGTCGCGGCCTCCCGTGGGACCGAGGGTGGGATTTCTGTCACCAGGGGGGCTCCGCAGCTAGGGCGGTGGGACGCCTAGGGACAGGGCAGCCTTACCTGTCCCGGCGCTAACCTGCTGTCTGGTTCGGAGGTGGCGGCATCCCATGCTTTTCTGGGTCCCCTCTTTCTGTGCCCCACCCTGAGGGGGGCGTGAGGGTGGGCGTGGGGCGCCAGGGACCGGCCGGACCTGTGGGACACGGGGCTCGGGCTGTCTGGGGAGCCCGTCACCTGAAGCAGCCAGCTCTTCCGGGGCTGGGACACCTACCTGTGGGCGGCAGGAGCCTGTGTCCCTGCAAGCTCATAAATACTGCAGCGCATCGGTGGCCGAGAGGACCGTGAGGGCGGCTGGCGAGCCCCCGAGGGTGAGCCGGCGTCCCCTTCCCGATTGAGCCCCCCCCCCAACCCCACGCCCAGCTCTCAGCCTTCGGTGGACGGTTCCTTCAGACCCGAGGCACCTGTCCAGGTCCCCAGGGCAGGTGGACCGAACTTCAGAACCTCAGCCGGCCA
Source organism: Grammomys surdaster (assembly GCF_004785775.1). NCBI lineage: Eukaryota > Metazoa > Chordata > Mammalia > Rodentia > Muridae > Grammomys > Grammomys surdaster. Next base: position 566,664 of record NW_021620297.1, read on the forward strand.
GAGAGCTTAGGAGAAACCGGGTTCAGGCACATGCAGGTTCAGGGATGGGATGAGGATGGAGCCCGGGGAGGAGAGAGACCTGTAGACAAGGTGGGATGCTGGGAGCAGGGATGAGAAGATGCTGGTCCAGGCAGATGGAGCTCGTGAGGAATCTGGGCGTAGAGCTGGGGTTATCGGGAATACGTGGAAATCCGAGGCTGAACTAGAGACTGGGCTGAGGGGACAGTGGGATGCTACGAATTTGGGGAATCGATCGTTATATAAGAGAAGGCAGAGATGTGGAGATGGAGTTGTCAGAGGCCTCGCCGCCCCCGGCCACCCAGCCCCCTCCCAGAACAGGAGCCTGGGCCGGAAGGGTTCAAACTCGGCTGCATCTCATCCTAGCCGTGCCACTGAGTCACTCGTTGCTCAGTTTCCTATATGTGACTGGGTTGGTGATGTCTGTCGCCACCACCTCACAGGAATGCTGCGAGGCCTCCTGGCATTAATCTATGCAAAGCGCTGAGCAGCGAGGCTCGGAACTCTCATTAACTATTCTCTCATCTGCATCTCCTTCACCACTCCCCTCAGAGACGTTTCAGCCACTCAGTCTTCCTCCCCCACGGACATCCCGACAGACGGACAGACGGCCCTGCCTGGCATCGGTCCATTCTCCATCCTCTGTGGGACCCACCAACGGACTTTGATCACATCCCTGCCTTCCACTCCGCTTCCCACCATCCCCCCTACCATGAGCCCCTTTCTTGGAGGCTGGCTCTTCTTCTGTCTGCTCCTGCTTTTCTCCCTGGGCGGCCAGGGGGCCCCAGAGTATCCTCGCGCCACACCAGAGCAAGTCCATCTGTCCTACCCAGGTAAGTATCCTGACCCTTCACCTCATTCTGCTGCTTCCTTCTTCAGCCCTGAGGTCTTCTGTTGAGTGAAGGGCTCAGGAGAAGGCCAGGCTGGTGACTTACCCTTCCAGCCTCAGTGGTGCGCCTCTGTGAAATGGGATTTCAGCAGGCTTGTGTCCCATTGTGTGTGAAAGGATGATGGTAATCAGTTCATCACAAGCTGCTGTGCTCCAGCTCTGAAGGACGTCCTCGATCTCTGCCTTGCTATCTTATCTCAGGGCCTGGCACGATATCACACTGGCTTCTGAAACCAATTGTGGAAGAAACCAGTAAATGACGGCGGAGATCGAGAGAAAGGGGCCGCCTCTTTCTCTATCCTTCTTTTCTTCTTTCTGGCAGAAGGGTCCTTTCCATCTCCTCTGGGTTTTGGAAATAGGTTCATGTAGCCTAGGCTAGTCTCAAATTTGCTTTGTAACCCAGGCTGACCTTGAGTTCCTGAACCTCCTGCTTCTACCTCCCAAGTTGTTTTATTCTTTTGGGAGTTTCTCACATTTGTAGCCCAGGATAGCCTGAAAGTCTCCCTGTACCTTCAGTCTTAGCCTTTCAGGTGTTGGGGTTGCAGGAGTGAACTACTATTTCCTTTTTCTTCTTTTTCCTCTCCTCTCCTCTCCTCTCCTCTCCTCTCCTCTCCTCTCCTCTCCTCCTCCTCCTTCCTCCTTCCTCCTTCCTCCTCTCTCCTCTCTCTCTCTCTCTCTCTCTCTCTTTATCTGTCTCTTCTTTTAGAAGACTCTTTAAGGGTCTAGGTCTTAGGGATTGAACCCAGGGCCTTGTGCATGTGGGACAAGCACTCCACCAAACTGAACTACCCTCAGGCCATTTTTTTTAAACATCTGGTCTTCTCCATCTGTAGCCCAAGCTAGCCTTGAATTGTCAATCCTCCTGCCTCAGCCTTCCAAATTCTGGGATTTCAGGCATGAAACACTACTTCAGGCTGGGAGGATCTTTTGTTTATTAAGAGGTGATGGGGACAGGGTGAGGCGACTCTAATCCCAGAACTCAGAATATGAAGGCAATTGAATCAGGAGTTCAAGGCCAGCTTTGGCTAATGAGAAAATTTGAAGCCAGCCTGGGCTACAGGAGACCCTGCCTCAAAATGAATGAATGAATGAATGAATGAATGAATGAATGAATCCATTGGATGTACTAGCTCACAGCTCTATTCCCAGCACTTGAGAAGTAGGCGAAGGTGGATTGATTCAAAGCCAGCCTTGACTACCTAGTAAGTTTCTGGCTAGCCTAGACTATATGAGACCCTGTCAAGAAAGAAAAGGAGGTCATGGGGCATGTGGGCTGTCTGTGTCCAGACTGCCTGGGTTCAAATCCAAGGTTTGTTACTTTATCTGGCAAGGTTCACGGACACTGAGGGACAGTGGGGTAATAGGACCTTGTGATGAGAGTTATGTGTTGCCGGTTGCTTTCTGTGGAGTCACAGGACTGAGCTCCGGGTGTAGAAGGGACCGCCTTTGTATTAGAAGTGAGTTATGTCACTAGATATAGCTGCCGACCTTAGGGGACTTTGACTTATGTGTGGGGCTTTGTTTATGTGTGTGTTGATTTATTTTGACTCAAAAAATTCAAGGTAGTGAATATTTTCTTTCTTTCTCTCTTTCTTTCCTTCTTTCTTTCTTTCTTTTTTTTTTTTGGTTTTTTGAGACAGGGTTTCTCTGTGTAGCTCTGGCTGTCCTGGAACTCACTCTGTAGACCAGGCTGGCCTCAAACTCAGAAATCCGCCTGCCTCTGCCTCCCAAGTGCTGGGATTAAAGGCATGCGCCACCACTGCCCTGACTCACAATATTTTCTTTAGAGATTTTTTCTTTTTTTTTATTACATGCATTAATTTATTTTGTGTGTGTATGTGTGTGCGTGTGTGTGTGTGTGCCTGCTGTGTGTGTACATTGTATGTGTGCTTATGTGGGTGAGTGTATGTGTCTGTGTGTGAGTGTAGGTCAGAGGGCAGCTCTCAGGAGTCAGATCTGTCCTTCCACTCCACTGAGGGAGTCCCAGGATTGAACTCAGGTCATCAGGCTTGGTAGCAAGCACCTCTACCCACTGAGCCATCCGGCCAGCACCATGACATTTGCATATGTTTATATCCTGTCACCCTTGCCCTCTCCTTCCTCTCCCACCCCTCCTCCCTCTCTCTCACTGGTCCTCTTCCTCCTCAAACAGTCTCCCTCTGACCTCACACGGGCATGCGTATGTGTGTGTGTGATTAGCCAAATCTAGACTCTCCATGTGAGAGAGAACATTGCCTATTTGCTGTTCTTCATTTCAAGCATCCTTTCTCTCCCCGTCCCTTTTACACTGCCTCCTCTTCTTCATAGTCTCTCTTCTACGTATGTGCTTTAAGATTATATATATGATATATGATGTATATATGATATAATAATTATTATATAGAATATAAGATATAGGATATTTATATATATACAATAATATATAAATGTATATTACACAATGTATGTAGTCTCTCTTCTACGTATGTGTTTCAAGATTTTATACACATGATATACATGATATAATAGCTGTTATATCATATATAAGAGGTTTATATATAGAATATATATACAATAATATATAAAATGTATATTACACAATATATGTATAATATATAATTATATATAATATATAATAATAACATTATATAGGATTGATATATATTTAACTCTGGATTCTACATAAGAAAGTGTGATACTTCTCTCCCCCCACCCCATCTTTCTCTCTATCCCTCCCTGTCTCCCTCTCTGGTTTCACCATGTAGCCCAGGCTTGCTTTGAACTCACAATCTTCTTGCCTCAGCATCCTAACAGCTGCACTCAAGGTGTGTTCCAGCATGTCTGGCTAGGTGATGTGTGTGTCCGTGTGCGTGTGTGACGTGTGTATATGGCTATATGATGTGTGTGTCTGTGTGCGTGTGTGATGTGTATATATAATCTCACATCTCCATACTTTTCATGTTAAAAATGAAAACCTAGGCTAAGTATAGTGGCATACACTTTAAATCCCAGCACTCAAGGGGCAGAGGAACCCAGATCTCTGAGTTTGAGGCCATCCTGGTCTACATAGGAGGTTCCAAGCTAGCCAGGGCTACATAGTGAGACACTGTCTTTAAAAAAAGAAAAATAAGCTAAAGAGAAGGCTCAGCGGTTAAGAGCACTGGCTGCTCTTCCAGAGCTCCTGAGTTCAATTCCCTGCAACCACATGGTGACTCACAACCATCAGTAATGGGATGTGATGTCCTCTTCTGGTGTGTCTGAAGACAGCTACAGTGTACTCATATAAATCAAATAAAACTTAACAAAAAAGAAGATGAAGAGGAGGAAGAGGGGGAGGAGGAGGAGGAGGAAAAGGGAAGAGAAGAGGAAAAAGAAGAGAAGAGAAGAGAAGAGAAGAGAAGAGAAGAGAAGAGAAGAGAAAAGAAAACCAGGGAAAAGAAAACCAGGGAAAAGAAAACCAGCTAGATATAGCTCTGTAATCCCAGGACTCGGGAGGAGGAGGCAGGAGGATCAGGAGCCCCTCTGCTACCCACTGAGCTGAAGGCTAGGCTAGGCTGGGCAACATGAGATCCTGTCCAAGAAGAGAAAGGGATGGGGTCCAGGGGAGGAAGCAGTACACGAACAGCTTGGGTTAAAGTTGAGCGGTGGAGGGCCTGACTGGCAAATGTGGCTGCCTGGGGTTCATCCCAGCACTGGCAAAAACCAACTCCACAAAGAAGAAAACAGAAGCAAAACTCCCATAAATGTCATTTTTATTGAATGAGAAATATTTCTACCCAAGACGAAAGGTAATGAAGAATGCCATTGTTTAATGTTAAAAATTATTATTATTGTTGTTGTTACTATTATTATTGGAGGACAGAGGACAACTTGAGTCCGTTCTCAGTTCTCTCCTTCTACCACGTGGATCCTGGAGAATGGACTTCGGTCATCAGGCTTGATGGCAGACACCTTTATCCACTGAGCCATCTCACCAGACCATATTTTCAAATCTCTCTAAGTTTTTAAAGAATTTATTGCTGAGTGTGTGTGTGTATGTGTGTGTGTGTGTGTACATACAATGATGTATGCATGGCAGTCTGTGAAGAGAATCTTAATGACTTGCGTGCTTTGAAATCTCTCTCCTTAAACATTTTGTACTTGTTGCTGTGTGTGCGCAGGTGGAGATCTGAGCACAGCTTTTGGGAGCTGGCTCCCTCCTTCCGCCACCTGAGTTCTGCTGCTTCACCTTGGTAGTCAGCTTGGCTGGTGGCAGGTGACTTTAGCCACTGGGCTAACTCTTTAATGTCAGCCAGAGTTTCTGTTGGGTTTGCCTCCTGTTCAGTCTGTCTGGATTCATGCTCTGGGTGTATCGAAGAAGGAAATGCTGTAGTTTGTGTTAATTGTGGCTTCTTCTTCTTCTTCTTCTTCTTGAAACTACACCAAAATGTAAACACATGCTTGTTTCTCATTGGTCAAAAAGGCAAAGCTTTTAACTTTGAAATAATTTGAGACTTCTGGAGGAATTCCTATGGTGGTAAAGCCACCCGGACCTGCTTGCACACGCTTGTAGTCACAGTTCTCCGAAGGCTGAGGCAGGAGGACATTGAGTTCAAGATCAGCCTAGACCTTGTCTCAAAAATAATAATAGTATTTAATCCCAGCACTTGGGAGGCAGAGGTAGGTGGATCTATGAGTCTGAGGTCAGCGTGGTCTATGTAGTATGTTCCAGGCCACCCATGGCTATATAGTGAGACCCTGTCTCAATATATATAATTTATAACAACAATAATATAAAATACATATAATTAATAATAACAATAATATATGGAGACCCACTCTACTGAGGTAGAGTCAGGCCATAGGTCATATAACCTGAAATAATGTTAATATTAACAGAGTCCACTATCTTTATTTAAAGCTTTTAATTAATTTATTTTTTATATTAGTTTTTTTTCTTTCAAAAATTTGGGCATGCTATATTTTGGATTCCCTATTTATTTATTTATTTATTGTTTATTGTTTTTGTTGTTTTGAAACAGTCTCACTATGCAGCCCTAGCTGGTCTACAAGTCACTGTGTAAACCAGTTTGTCCTCAAACTTAGAGATCTGCCTGCTTCTGTGCTGGGATCAAAGGTGTGTGCCATCAAACCTGGTTGAATTTCTTATTTATTTATTTATTTATTTATTTATTTACTGTTATCTATATGGATGTTTTACTTGTGTGTCTGTACGCCGTGTATGTACCTGTGGAAGCCAGAAGAGGGCATCTGATTACCCTTGAGTCGACATGTGGGTGCTGCAAACTGAACCCAGGTCCTCTGGAAGAGCAGCTGGTTCTCTTAACCATTGAGCCAGTGCTCCAGGCCTCTGACATCTTTTTACTGTTGTTGGTTTGGAGACAGTCTCATGCAGTTCAGACTGGCCTTGAACTCTCTACGCAGCCAAAAAAGGTAACATCTTAAGCAACAGTGGTAGGATTATTTACAATTGAGCTGGAGAGACAGTTTAGCAGCTAAGGGCACCGGCTGTTCTTTCAGAGGACCTGGGTTCAGTTCTCAAGACCCACATGCCAGCTCACAACCATCTGTAACTCCAGATCCAGGGAATCCAGTGCCCTCTTCTGACCTCTGCGGGGTATCAGGCATGCATGTATAATACAGACGTACATACATGCAAACATTGATACGTATATACAAAGTAAACTTTAAAAAATGTTAGTTGAAAATCAACAGCTAAGCTATAGCCCCATGGGTGGAATACTCGCTCGGGCTGTGCAGAGCCTAGGGCCCAACAGAGAAAAGAAAACAATGGAGCCAGGCATCGTCATGTGCACCCAAGCAATCCCAGCTACTCTGAGGCTGAGGCAGGAGACTTGCTAAACTCAGGAGCATGAAATCAGATTAGCTTCAAAGAAACCCATGTAAAAACAAAAAGAAAACCAAGTATGGTAACACTGAGTTCCAGGCCATCCAAGGCTACCGAGTAAGACCTTAACCCTAACAAAACAAGGCAAACACTGGAGGCTGGGAAGGGACACTTGGGACAATTCTGGTTAAACCTCAGGCCTCACTCAAATGTCCCCATGGTCACCACTAATTTTAGCCACAACCCAGGATCTCATCTTGAGTTTAGGGATAGTACCTTCTTCATTTCCTGCTGCTACTTTGACTGGATCCATAACTGAGGCTAGCCTCAAACGAGAAATCCTCCTGCCTCAGTTTCCTGAGTTCTGGGGCTGTAAGGCCATGCATCATCATATCCAGCACTTAAGTTTTTTTTTTTTCTTTTGTGACCTTTGTATTTTCTGAGTATTGTCAGTTATTTCGTAAAATATCACTATTTTAGGTCTTTTTGCTATTGTTTCAAGGTAAGTACTACAGTTGTCTTTGGGGCAAGAAGATTGTGGCTGTGACCTTATGTCCCTCCCTCTCTGCACGTGGTATCAGAGGGTCTGTGGTGTAGACATGCCTATTGCTGCTACTGGTGATGCTGACCCTGATTCATTGGCTGCTTAAGCCGATGCCTGCTGGATCCATCCACTGTTAAGCCTTTATTTGTTCCTTTGTAGCTAATGAATAGCTTGGGAAAAGATTGCTCAAGAAGATGCAAATCCTGTTTCTCCACAAATTTTCACCCACTAGTTTTAGCATCCGTCAGCGGCTCCTGCCTGAAGTAATTCTTAGTGTTGTGCCTGCTGCCTAATTGGGACTTCTTAATTTTTTATTCCCTCTTTCCAATATGTATGATTAAAGAGGAAACTCCACCTCCCACATGTTAGCCAAAGGCTGTGCTGTTGAGCCACGCCCCCAGCCCCTCACTGGAGGATTCTAGGCAGGGGCTCTACCACTGAGCCACGCCCCCAGCCCCTC
>NW_021620297.1:574411-585787 GCF_004785775.1 Grammomys surdaster
GGATTCTAGGCAGGGGCTCTACCACTGAGCCACGCCCCCAGCCCCTCTCTGGGGGATTCTAGGCAGGGGCTCTACCACTAAGCCATAACCCCATCTGTTCCTTTCCATCTAATTGAAATTTTAGTGTTACGATGAGTCTACTTCATTCATTCCTTTAGCCAATGATTTCTTTCTACCACAGATTTGTGAATATTTCTTCAATTCTCCTGTGAAAATTCAGTACTATCATTGCTGGCTGCTATTCACAATGTCCCAGATTTGGGTTCTTGTAATTTGTTTGCATTGGCTTTGGGATGTGTGTGTGTGAGTGTGAGTGTGTGGTGTGCGTGTGTGTGTATGTGTGTTGCAGATATCAGTGGTAGAACATTTGCTTAGTATGTCAGATGCTCTGGGTTCCCCTGTATCTGAAAAGGAAGCCCCTTCTTCCTGTATCACTTTGAGGAGTAAGATTGCTTAGTGGTCAGCGCCTCCGTAGCCTGTTCTGTCACCAGCCTCACGAATCCGTTAGGACGATGTTTTCCATTCAATTTTCTTCCCCACTCTCTTCAGTTATTTGTTTTGCAATATAGCCATATGCTTATGTTCTCTTACGTTTTATTGTATTTAGGAGTGTGCGTGTGTGTGTGTGTGTGTGTGTGTGTGAGAGAGAGAGAGAGGAGAGAGAGAGAGAGAGAGAGAGAGAGAGAGAGAGAGAGAGAGAACTTGCTTATCTGTATGTGCACCTTGCCTGCAGTGCTCTTGGAAGCCAGAAGAGGATGCTGGATCTCCTCACACCCAAGTCACTGATAGCTGTGAGCCTCTGTGTGGATGCTGGAAACTGAACCTTGTCCCCTGCAAGAGCAGTCTGTGTTCTTAGCCATTGAGTCATAACTTCAGCCTCAGAGTCTTCTAATTTTAGGGGTGTGTGTGTGTGTGTGTGTGTGTGTGTGTGAGAGAGAGAGAGAGAGAGAAAGAGGGGAGAATATGCCTGGAAGTTCAACCTGGAGATGCGTCAGCTCTCACTGTTGTGCTAAATCCCACTGCCCATCCTCACCCACACCCGCTCATCTTCCTGTAGTCCATCTTTTTAGCTCCTGAGGCGTCCCTTCTGTATTCCCTCTGTACGCGTGAGCAGTGCCTTCATAGTTCTACATCCTCGTATGACTGTTTGTGTCTGACACTCATCTCGGAGTCCAGGCTGATCTCAGCCTCGTAAACCTCCCGTATAGCTTCCATAGTGGACGGGCTTACACGTGTGCACCACCATGCCCAACTCACGTATCTCTCTCCTCCTTCCCCCACCTCTCTCCCTTCTTCTCTCCCTCCCTTTCTTTCCTCCTTCCCTCTCCCTCTCTCCCTCCCCTTCTCTCCTTTCCTCACTTCCTCCTTTTCTCCTCCTTCTCCTCGCTCTCTACCTCCTTCCCTTTCTCCCTCTCTCCTTCCTTCTCTCCTCTCACTTCCTCTCTCTCTCCCTTTCTTTTTTCCTCCTCCCCTCCCTCCTCTTCTTCCATTACTTCCTCCTTCCCTTTCTCCCTCCCCACTGCCACCTCCTTCCTCTTTCTTTTTTGTCAGGTTCTCCCACCTTTGCTTGGGCTGTCCTCGAACCTGCCATCCTCCAGCCTGTCTCCCAAGCCCTGGCTTACAAGATGTGCTCCACCTCATTTGGCCTGCGCTTTCAGATTCCTGGTAGAGGAATCCATGTCCTTGTTTGTTTGTTTGTTTGTTTGTTTGTTTGTTTCGAGACAGGGTTTCTCTGTGTAGCCCTGGCTGTCCTGGAACTCACTCTGTAGACCAGGCTGGCCTCGAACTCAGAAATCCGCCTGCCTCTGCCTCCCAAGTGCCGGGATTAAAGGTGTGCACTACCATGGCCCAGCCCTCATGGTATTTTTAAAAGCCTTGACTGTGTTGCTTGACTCTTGATTTGAGAATGTGAATTGCATATTCTTCTTCTGAAGCCTCTCTTAGTCTTGGGAGTTCTTTTACTTTTTAATAAAATCCATGTTTGTCTTGCAAAAGGAAGGAAGGAAGGAAGGAAGGAAGGAAGGGAGGGAGGGAGGGAGGGAGGGAGGGAGGGAGGGAGGAGGGAGAGAGAGAGAGAGAGAGAGAGAGAGAGAGAGAGAGAGAGAGAGAGAGAGAACGAACCTGGCCTCTGCTATAAAAAGCCACCGTCGCTGAGCGGTGGTGGCACACGCCTTCAATCCCAGCATTTGGGAGGCAGAGGGCTATACAGAGAAACCCTGTCTTGAAAAACAACAACAAAAACAAAACAAAACAAACAAACAAAAAAGCCACTGTGAAAAAATTTACTCAAGAGCTAGGCATGGTGACTGACTGCTGTTACCTCAGTAGAAGCAGCATGAATGGCAGTTCAAGGCCATTCTGGACAACACAATTCCCAAGCTAACCTGGGGTACAGTAGGAGAGCCTGTCCTTCCTTACAGACAGAGTGAATTTCACAGTTTCCTCCTGCCCTACGGCTGGTCTTTACCCTCCATTGTTTACCTGGCTGACCCCCAGATACCCGTCTGGAGCTCTCAGATGATCTCACGTGTGTGCAATGTTGGCTGCAGGCTAGCATACAGAGAAGAAGATATGGGGACATTGACTCAGCTCATAAACTTCATTGTGTCAGACATTGTTGCAAGCTCTTTGCCTAAGGTTGTCCCTCCTAGTCACCAAAGATGACTGCCAGGGCATTCTCAGGATGCCAAACCTAGGAACCTCCAGCCACTCCAGACAAAGGCACAAGACCGTAATGGTGTTTGCACAGAACCTCGGGCACGCTGTAAGTCACCACTTGATGACTCAATGTCCAGCACAGTGGACTGGGAAGTAGCTATTGCATCTCGATGCTTCTCTGTTTTGTCTTAATTTTTATTGGTTTTATATTAATCATACGTCATAAGCTTCATGATGACATTTTATTTTTTTTCTTTCCCTTTCTTTTCATTTATTTACCTATTTTGGTGTGTATGTGTTTAAGATTTATTTCTTCATTTTATGTATCTAAGTACACTGTAGCTGTCTTCAGACTCACCAGCAGAGGGCATCAGATCTCATCACAGATGGTTGTGAGCCACCATGTGGTTGCTGGGAATTGAACTCAGGACCTCTGGAAGAGCAGTCAGTGCTCTTAACTGCTGAGCCGTTTCTCCAGCTCCCTACTTTGGCTTTTTGAAACCTGGTTTCCCTGTGTAGCCCTGGCTGTTCTGGAACTCAATCACAGACCAGATTAGTCTTAAACTTAAACAGAGATGCATCTGCCTGTGCCTCCCGAGTGCTGGAACTAAAGGTGTGTGTGCACCACCATCGCCCAGCTCATGATGCCATTCCATGCATGTATATAATGTCTTTGGATCACATTCACCCACCACTTACCGTCTCTTTTTCTATTTCCACCTCCACGGGTCCCCTTCCTCTTCTAACTAGTCTGTCTCCTACCTTTATGTCTTTTGGGTATTTGTGTGTGTGTGTACATGCGTGTGTCTGTATGCATGCATATGTGTATATGCACAAGTGTGTGCATATATGTATGTGAGCATATGTGTGTGCACATGTGTGTACATGTGTGTCTATTCATGTACACATGTGTGCACATGCAAGTGTGTACATATATGTGTGTGCACATGTGTGTACATGCATGCTGTTGTGTGTGTGTGTGTGTCCCTATGAGTTTCTTTAGGGTTGTTCACAGAAGCATGGCTGAAGAGTGGTTTGCAGGGGCATGTGAAGAGTGCAGTTCCTTAAGGAAGGGCTTCACCTAAGTGTGCGTCCGTCTCCTCCATGTTTGATTTTTTTTTTCTGGTTTTTTCAAGACAGGGTTTCTCTGTGTAACCCTGGCTGTCCTGGAACTCACTCTGTAGACCAGGCTGGCCTCGAACTCAGAAATCTGCCTGCCTCTGCCTCCCAAGTGCTGGGATTAATGATTTTTTTTTTTAAATTTATACAGAGTCTTGCTATGAATTTAGCTCAGAATTTGTTATGCAGTCAAGGCTGGCCTAGAAATTCCAGTTCTCCTGCCTCAGTGTCCTGGGTACTGTTATATGATGCTGGGTTTGAACCAAGAGCTTTGTGCATGCCGGGCAGGCACTCGACACACAGAGACACATTCCCAGGCCTCTCCTGAAATTTTATTTTTATTATTTTCTACATGCGTATAAGTGTTTTGCCTGTATATATGTCTATGAACTATGTACATGTCAGGTGCCCTCAGAGACCAGAAAAGGGTAGTAGGTCCCCAGAAACTCGAATTACAGACAATCGTGAGCTGCCATGTTGGTTTTGGGAACTGAACTCAGGTCCAATGGAAGAAGAGTCAGTGCTCTTAACCACTGAGCCATCTCTCCAGCCCTCCGCAAATATTTTTATAAATTCATTTATTATTTTGTTTGTGTGGGAGGAAGGCACACCCATGCCACAGTACACATGTGGAAGTCAAAGGTCTTTGTTTTTAGACAAGGTCTCACTTTGTAGCCCTGGAGGGCCTGCAGTTCCCTATGTAGACCAGGCTGGCATCAAGCCACAGAAATCGGCCTTCTTCTTTCAGGATTAAAAATCGCTCAGCTGGGGCTGGAGAGATGGCTCAGTGGGTAAGAGCACTGATTGTTCTTCCAGAGGTCCTGAGTTCAATTCTCAGCACCCATATGGTGGCTCACAACCATCTGTAATGGGATCTAATGCCCTCTTCTGGTGTGTCTGAAGATAGCTACAGTGTACTCATATACATAAAATAAATCTTTAAAAAAAATTGCCAAAAACAAAACAAAACAAAAAAAAACCCAAAAAACAAAAAAAAGCCGGGCGGTGGTGGCGCACGCCTTTAATCCCAGCACTTAGGAGGCAGAGGCAGGCGGATTTCTGAGTTCAAGGCCAGCCTGGTCTACAGGGTGAGTTCCAGGACAGCCAGGGCTATACAGAGAAACCCTGTCTCGAAAAACAAAAACGAGAAACAAAAGACAAAAAAAACTTGCCCAGCTGAGAGGACAATTTTGGAAGCCATGTAGATCTTGGGGATGGAACTCAGGTCATAAGGATTAAGCCATTTTGATACCTGTTTCTCTCCTGAGGATTTTCAACTCATAGTTGGTTGAATTCCAGGACCTGGAACCCAGGATCCAACCTGCCAATTGTATTCGTATACATCCATGCTTCCGCACAATCTTGCAGGATAAATAACCTTATTCCATTTCACAAACGGGGAAACCGAGGCTGGGGCGAGGTGTTTGACGCCACTCCCAAGGGCCGCAGCTTGGAAATAGCTGAGGGGCTGGTCTGAACAGCCGCTTCTCAGTCTCATCCCGTTCCTGCTTGATAACCTGTTTAGGCTCCTCTCTGATTCCTCTCTCCTCAGGCGAGCCAGGCACCATGACTGTGACCTGGACCACGTGGGCTCCAGCTCGGTCTGAGGTACAGTTCGGCATGCAGCTGTCTGGTCCTCTCCCACTGCGTGCCCACGGCTCGGCCAGCGCTTTCGTGGATGGAGGGATTCTGCGGCGTAAGCTCTACATCCACCGTGTGACGCTGCGGAAGCTGCTGCCAGGGGTCCAGTATGGTGAGAGCACTGGGGATGGGCAAGAGGGAGGAATGCTCTAGAAAGCTATCGTAAGACCTGTGGCTGGCGGCTCATCTGTGTGCGACAAGGGATAGGCGACCCTTGACTAGGTGTGATGACACAGGCCTGCCATCCCAGCGCTCGGGAGGAGGCAGGAGGATTCGAAATTCTTGGTTATTCTGCGCTACATAGAAAGTCAGGGATAAGCCTGGGCTACCTGAGATGTCTCTAATGATAGTGATGATGATGACTACGACGACGATGATGTCCTTACGTTTCCTCCCTCTCCAGCGGCCTGAGTGTAGGGCCTGTGGGAAGGTCCTGGTCCCTGCCTCCCCACCTGACAGAGGTCTGTTTTTTTTTTCTTCCCTCAGTTTACCGTTGTGGCAGCTCTCAGGGCTGGAGCCGGCGGTTTCGCTTCACGGCCTTGAAGAAGGGGGTTCACTGGAGCCCCCGCCTGGCTGTGTTTGGGGACATGGGGGCTGACAACCCAAAGGCCCTGCCCAGGCTACGGAGGGACACCCAGCAGGGCATGTTTGATGCAGTGCTCCATGTGGGTGAGGCACCGGCGAGGGTGCGCCTGGAGGCTGGCGGACGGGGTGCCCATCAGTCCTGTGCTAGAATGAGCTGGGCTGGGGTAGTTCTGAAGGGACAGGGCTAGGGACTGCGGGTGGGAGCCGAGGCTGGTCCCAGATGTGAGGTCCCTATAGATTCCAGCATTGACTTTCTATTTCTTCTTATTATTTTTTGAGGTGAGGCTCATTCAAAATACACAGAAATGTTACAATAAATGAAGATGAATGGGCATGCTAACATGTGTCTGTAATCCCAGCAGTGGATAGGCTGAGGGAGGAGAGTTGCCCAGAATCCAATACCAGCCTGAACAGCTTAGTGGGAGCTTTAAAACAAAACAAAACAAAACAAAACAAAACAAAACAAAACAAAACAAAACAACAACAAGGGCTATGAGTGTGGCTCAGTGGTAGAGCCCCTGCCTAGAATACCCCAGTGAGGGGCTGGGGGCGTGGCTCAGTGGTAGAGCCCCTGCCTAGAATCCCCCAGTGAGGGGCTGGGGGCGTGGCTCAGAAGTGAAGCATCTATGCCTAACATTCAGAATATCCTGGGTTCAATCTCTAGCAACAACAACAACAAAAGCCTAACAAATCTTTATCAAAGTAGACCTAGCTGTGTTGTTCTGGGAGCAAAGGTGTAGAGACAGGCTGCTCCTAGGTCTGAGGTAGAGATCAGGACCCACTAGGTCTTGATCCTAGATGAACCAGAGCCTGGCCCTCACTCTCTCCCATCCCTACTATCCTCCAGGAGACTTTGCCTACAACATGGACCAGGACAATGCTCGCGTTGGGGACAGATTCATGAGACTCATTGAACCCGTGGCTGCCAGCCTGCCGTACATGACGTGCCCTGGGAATCATGAGCAGCGCTAGTGAGCATGGAGGGCTGCAGGGGTGGGCGAAGGCCAGATTAGTGAAAAAATCGGGTCCTTGTTAGGGTCTCACTTAAGTCTCTCATGCTGCAGTGACTCATCTGTGGTAGAAAATGGAGAGATAGTGTGTCGGCTGGGAGCCTGAAAGTTGAGAGGTAGGAAAAGGCGGTTGCATCCAGCTCCTCATGCCTTGCTCTTTATATTTACCCTTTTCCAGCAATTTCTCTAACTACAAGGCTCGCTTCAGCATGCCAGGGGACAATGAAGGCTTATGGTACAGGTAACATGGAAGGTGCTGGGAGATTGGACTGACTCCCCTGACGGATGGATGATGCAGTCTTCTGATCTCTCATTTTTGCCCTTTGACCGCTGTAGCTGGGACCTGGGTCCTGCCCATATCATCTCGTTCTCCACGGAGGTGTACTTCTTTCTCCACTACGGCCGTCACCTGGTTGAGAAGCAGTTCCGTTGGCTGGAGAATGACCTCCAGGTAGGCCCAGGTTTGAGCCCCGCTCCGGGCTCTCAGCCCCCGTTACCCGCCTCACTCTGGTCTCTTTCTCTAGAAAGCCAATAAGAATCGGGTGGCCCGACCATGGATCATCACGATGGGTCATCGGCCTATGTACTGTTCCAACGCGGATCTGGATGACTGCACCAGGCACGAAAGCAGGGTGAGGCCCCTTTCCTGGGCAGCAGTGACACTAGGTGGATGGGTCCAGGCTTCTCCTCACTTCTCCCTCATCCCACCAGGTCCGCAAAGGCCTCCAGGGCAAGTTGTTTGGGCTAGAAGACCTTTTCCATAAATACGGTGAGTGATCCTGAGGGGTCTCCCGCCCCCACTTCTCTCCAGCCAGGAGCCTACTCATCTCTCTCTCTCTCTCTCTCTCTCTCTCTCTCTCTCTCTCTCTCTCTCTCTCCCTCTCTGCCTTAGGTGTGGATCTGGAGTTCTGGGCTCACGAACATTCCTATGAAAGACTATGGCCAATTTACAACTACCAGGTGAGGCCCAAGGAAGACTCGGGACCAAGTGGTGGATGTTCACGCTGTCAGACCCTCCCAGGGCTGGCCCACTGTGACCCGCCACCACTCTGCCTTTTCCTCTAGGTATTTAACGGCAGCCTGGAGAGGCCCTACACCAACCCTCGAGGCCCTGTTCACATCATCACGGGATCTGCGGTGAGCAGGTGGGAAGGGACCGGTGTAGGTGTACAAGGCATGATGGTAGCAACCGCATTGCACGCTGAGCTGGGACACTGGGTGTTGCTGACGGGCACCATGTGTAGGTTAGGAGACATGATGGGACAATAACAGTGGTCGGAAGCCTTGTGCGGTGGTACGTGGGTGTCACTTCCAGAATTCAGGAAGACAGGAAGGCAGAGGACGGCTCTGAGTTCAAGGCCACACGGTGAATTCTGGGCCAGCTTGGGCTAGCTACAGTGTGAGACCTTATCTCAAAAAAACTAAACGATACCAGAAAGATGTCTCAGTGAGTCACAGTACTCGGTGCCATGCCTGATGACCTGGGTTCAATTCCCAGGACTCAAATGTGGAAAGAGAATCACACACGCACACACACACACACACACAGTCACAGTTGTTACTCTTGGCACTTGGGAAGTGGAAGCAGGAGGGTCAGGAATTCAAGGTTATCCTTGGCTACATAGCAAATTTGAGACCACACCGTGGGACTTACATGAGACTCAGGACAAACAATGAGCTGGAGAGAGGCCTGGGGGTTAAGAGTGCCTGCTGCTCTGCAGAGGACCAGGGTTCGGTTCCCAGCACCTACTTCAGGTAGTTGTGAGCTGACTAAGACATACACATATAAGGGAGAAAGAGAGAGACAGAGACAGAGAGACAGAGACAGAGAGATAGGCAGGGGACAAGCAAGCAAACAATTATGTTTTGGGGTTCATTCACTGTAAAGTTTTCATTTTTTCTTATAATACATGGTCTCTCCATGTAGCCCAAGATAGCCTCAACCTCTGTCTCACCCTCCCAAGTTCTACCATTACAGATGTGTACTTAGCTTGCCTGGTTGGGGACTACTTTTGTAAGTTGAGTTTTTGTTTATTTTTTGAGACAGATGGGGTCTCACTATGCAGCCCTGGCTGTCCTGGAACTCTCTCTGTAGACCAGGCTGGCCTCAAACAAAGAGATCCACCTGCCTCAGCTTCCCCAGTGTTGGGATTAAAGGCATGAGCTACTAGGCTAGGCCTTAAGCTGATTCTTACGAATAATTAAAACTACAGTAAAACTCATCCAGTTCAAAACCAAAGCAGCACAGAATACAGTAGAGTAGCCGCTGTGCCCACACCCCTCTTCTGTCTTCCTTTCAGTCTTACGCCCCCCCCTTTTGCCCCCTTTAAAGAGATGTTTTGTTGGTTGTTTTTTGGTTTTGTTTCGAGACAGGGTTTCTCTGTGTAGCCCTGGCTGTCCTGGAACTCACTCTGTAGACCAGGCTGGCCTCGAACTCAGAAATCCGCCTGGCTCTGCCTCCTGAGTGCTGGGATTAAAGGCGTGTGCCACCACTGCCCGGCTTAAATTACTCTTCCTAATGCAGGCTGGAAATTGGGAAATTTTTTCTAAAGTACCTCATTTCTCTGGCATTTCCTGCCTTGTTACTCTGTCTATCCTAGGCACTGGTTTTTATTTAATTCACTAACTAACCCTGAGACCTGCTCACGTAGTCTAGGCTGCTCTCAAACTTGATGACTAGTTACTAAATAGTCCAAATTGACCTTGAGATTTTTAATTAAAGTTTTATTTATCATTTTATTTTATATGTGTGGGTGTTTTACCTGCATTTGTGTATGCATGCCATGAGCATACAACACTTGAGGGGTTCAGAATAGGGTGTTGGATCCTCAAAAACTGGAGTTAGAGACTGCTGTGTGCTGCCGTGTGTGTGTGTGTGTGTGTGTGTGTGTGTGCGTGTACTGGAAACAAACCCCAGATCCTCTGCAAGAGCAGCCAGTACTCTTAACCACAAGCCCCTGACCTTGAACTTCTGATCCTCTTGCCTCCACCTCTGAGGGGCTGTTATTGAAAGGCATGTGCCACCATGCAGGTTTTGTGTTGTGCTGGTGTTGAACTTAGGATGCTGTGCTTACTGGGCGAGCATTTCATCAGATGAGCTACAACCCCTGCCCAGGGATTTTTTTTTTTTGTCTCTGTATTTTCTTCCTTCCTTCCTTCCTTCCTTCCTTCCTTCCTTCCTTCCTTCCTTCCTTCCTTTTACTTTTTCTTTTTGTTTTCTTTTTTGTTTGCTTGTTTGTTTGGTTTGGTTTGTTTGTGGCTGGAGAGACAGCCGTGGGTACTGTGAATCAAACTCTTATATTTTCAGTTGTGAGCCTAGCCTTTAATGTCTGAGCTATCTCTCCAGCCCAGGTCTCTGTTTTTTTCACTTATTTGTTTATTTTTGTGTGGGGGTGCACATGTGCCGGGGTTCACACATGGAAATCAGAGGACACCATGCTAGAGTTGTTCTCTACTTTCACCATTTGGCTTCTGGGGAGCAAACTCATGATGTTAGGCTTGGAAGTCAGTACCTTTATCTATTGGGCTGTCTTATCAGTTCCCAGTTTATTTTCAAGACAGGGTCTCACTCTGTAATTCAGGCTGGTCAGGACCTGACTATGTAGACCAGGCTGGCCTTGAACTTGGTGATCCTCTTGTAACAACCTCCCAACTGCTGGGATTGAAGGTTTGTAGCCAAGTTGTAACCGGCATTTTCTTGGAGGTTACAGGGGTCTGGCCTGAAATGTGTTCTTTTTGCTGTCTGCGTGTCCCGCACTTGTCTGACTATCTGTCTTGCACAGGGTTGTGAGGAGCTGCTGACTCCCTTTGTCAGGAGACCCAGACCGTGGAGCGCCGTGCGTGTGAAGGAGTATGGCTACACTCGGTTGCACATCCTCAACGGTACCCACCTGCACATCCAGCAGGTGTCTGATGACCAGGTCTGTTGGGGGCTCACAGGGTTACCAACTGCACAGCTTAGCTCAGGGTATGTGGGAACTGAGTGGTCCAAATCTTGGACTCAAAAGTAAATCGTGCTGGTCATGGGAGCATGACCTTTAATCCCAGAACTTGAGAGGCAGACGCAGGCAGACCTGTGAGTAAAAGGTCAGCCTGGTCTACAAAGCAGGTTCCATGAGAGCCAGGACTATGCAGAGAAACCTTGTCTTGGAAACAACAAAACAAACAAAACAATACACTGGGTGTGGTGGTGCATAGCTAAATCCCCATCACTTGAGAAACTGAGGTGGAGAAACTGGGGTCATAGCTCAGGGGTAGAGCCCCTGCCTAGGATCCCCCAGTGAGGGGCTGGGGGCGTGGCTCAGTGGTAGAGCTCCGCCTAGAATCCCCCAGTGAGGGGCTGGGGGCGTGGCTCAGTGGTAGA
>NW_021620297.1:585797-609513 GCF_004785775.1 Grammomys surdaster
CAGTGGTAGAGCCCCTGCCTAGAATCCCCCAGTGAGGGGCTGGGGGCATGCCTAACATGTGTGAGGCCCTAGGTTCAATCCCTAGGTCTGAAAAAGAACAACACAACAAGCAAAATAAAGAGTCAGGAGGTCGAGGCCATAGGGCCTAAACTTCAAGGTTCAGAAGAGAAAAAAAAAATCACTCTAAAATTGGAAGCCTGGGTCGAATCCTGCCTGTGCTCGTTCTTCAGTGTTCAAATCTGTGAAATGGGGTCTACCACGGCTTCTAACACACAGGGTGATGTTATGTAACAACAGCCATAAAGGACAGTGAACAGAACCTGGCAGTAGGAAGCAGGATAAGTGTTTGTCACTTTGAAGCGGGAGAAAGATCAGCTGGCTCATGGGAGTGAGGCAGACGCATGTACCGTGGACGTGAAGAATAACAGTCCAGTATGTGTGTGTGTGTGTGTGCGTGTGTGTGTGGGCGCATGTGCACGTGTGTGTACGCGTGTGCGTGTGTGTGGGTGTGCATGTGCACACGCACGTGTGTGTGTGCACATGGAGAACAGAAGAGAGTGTTTGGTTGCTTCCCTCTATCACTCTTGCTGGACATGAGGCTAAGCTACGGGTCAGCAAACCCCAGTGTCCTCCTGTCTCCCTTGGAGACTACATTACAGACACGCACGGGAAAACAGGCTTTTCACATGGGTGCTGAGACCCCAAATCCAAACTTCATGATGACGGAGCAAACGCTCCTAACCCTTGAGCCACCTCCCTAGTCCCAAGCCTGGCTTTTATGTGGTGCTGGGGATCTGAACTCAGGTCCTTGTGCTTGACCAGCAAGATCTTTACGTACGGAACCTTTCCCCAGCTCCTCACTGTGCATTTTATTATTATTATTATTTGCAAGCTGGGTGTGGTAGTGTACTTACTTACAAGGCAGGAGGATCAGAACATAAGTTCGAGACCAGCCCGGGCTTCACAGCTAGACATTGTCTCAAAAACAACACAATGAAATAAAAGTTGGAGTTTAGTGGGCACTACTGTGTGTGCTCCAGGCACGCGATTGGGTTGACTTGTACTGTGTAAGCAGTTTACCCCCGGTGTGGTCCCCACAGGGATGGGTTTCTTTCATAGATGAAACAGAGAGGGAAGTGATTTTCCCAGGGTCACACAGGGTCCAGACAGCAGAGCTGTAATCTGACCCACAGACCACACTCTCAACGCGTGCCACCATCGTTTCTGAGCAGCGTGCGTGCACATACGTGCTCGCGGGCTTCTGTGACCCTTGTCTCTGTGGTCACAGTGGCCTCCAAAGCTCTCTTATTGTTCCTCTAATCTACATAACAAGGCAGCCGAGCAGCAGCGTAAGGCAGGACGGATGCTGAGAGCGCTGGAGTGCAGGCTCTCGACCGACCGTACATGCCAGATGAGGCAGCGTGCCTCTCCATGTGTAGGGCGGTCGCCCATCAAACATGGTGTTCCCGGTTTGATCCTCGGCGCCGCATAAATGGCGCCTCACACCCCGTAAGCCCCATGCCTAAGCAAGTAGAGGGGACATTTCAAGTCATCTGGGGTAGATACTGAATTCAAGGGCAGGCATAGTACGTGAAACTCCGTCTCAAAACTAAAACCAAAACCACACAAACAAAAATCCCATCCCTTAGAAATAGCAGGTTATTACTGTCTCAGGCGGGAAGTTAAGATTCATATTCTTTTTTGTTTGTTTGTTTTGTTTTGTTTTGTTTTTCGAGACAGGGTTTCTCTGTGTAGCCCTGGCTGTCCTGGAACTCACTCTGTAGACCAGGCTGGCCTCAAATCTGCTTGCCTCTGCCTCCCAAGTGCTGGGATTAAAGGCATGCACCACCACCGCCCGGCAAGATTCATATTCTTACAAAGCCCAGGCTGAGCCCTAAGTGCTGGCTGGCATTACAGGGGTGTACCTGTACTATGTATATCACGTACACCACGACTCCTGGCTTTCTCTTGGCTTTTCTTTCTCTTTTGTTGGGGGGGGGAGGAAGGGGTAGGTCTGAGACAGGGTCTCTCTATGTAGCCCTGGCTATCCTGGAACTTTCTCTGTAGAACAGACTAGATTCAAACTCACAAGAGATCCACCTGCCTCTGCCTCCTGAGTACTAGAATTAAAGGCATGGCCCTCCACACAGGGCCCTCATCCGGACTTTTCAAATGAGGAAAACCGAGGCCCAGAGAGATGTGGGCACTCATTCAAGGTCATCCATCCTTAGCGGCAGCAATGGGATTTGAACTGGGCCTGCTGGTTCCACAGGCCAGGCTTTCCTTTCTCACTGCCTCCCGTTTCTGCCCTTCACAGGATGGGAAGATTGTGGATGACGTCTGGGTGGTTAGACCTCTGCTTGGCAGGATGATGTACCACTAAGACCGGGATGCCCCTCATGAAGACACTTTGCTGCTGTGACCAGGCAGTACCTTGGCCTGGGGAGGGAGTCAGGGCAGGATCCCACTCCCTCACCATCCAGAAGCCTGAGGGTACAGCCTTGAGAGAGGTCAGACAGCTCTTGCCTCCTGGAGAGGCGGGAGCCCCAGACTGGCCAGAGAAGGAGGGCAGGTATGTGGGCACCAGCAGGGCTGACTGCCAGCATAGCCACGCCCCCCGGCATCACTCTGACAGGGCCAAGGACTCAAAAGCCTCAGAAGAAAGAGGCTTACAGCTGTGGCTCCCTTGACACAAACTTCCACTTGGGCCATCTGTCCCTTTATCCCCTCCTGAAGGGTGTCCTGTGCCGAGATCAGCAAGGTGGGCACAGCCCTCACGACCCAGACTTGCCAGCGAGTTACTCCTCATTCTTTCTGCCTTTGCATCTGGTCCCTTGCCTGGCATCTGTGCTGGTAGCCCACCATGTGCTGTTCAGTGTCCCCGTGTGCCTCCACTTCCCAGCCAGCACTGTCTTCTCCAGGAGGAGAGCGCGGAGTAATGCTGTCACCTCCCCTAAGCAAAGCTGGCACAGATATGCTATGTTCTCCCCTCACGGTACTCTCTTCTTCTTCCTTTTACATATCCTACCATGATTTGTTGAGCAACTATTATGGGCTGGGTTAGAACAAGACCTCTCCCCTTGTAGTCTGGATACTTGAATAGCAACATGCTTACAAGAGATAAGGGCTCAGGGATAAAAAAAAAAAGAGCAGTGACAGTTTGCAGGGAGATAGCTGACACTTGGACCAAAGTTGAGGAGAGAGGACACAGGTGACACCGGAAGGGCGTCCCAGAGCTCTGCCAGAGCAAAGGCCCTGAGGCGGAGCTGCGCTTTCCCCATTGGCTGAGGCGGCTGCTGTGGCTGTCACGGAAAAACAATGAAGGAGAAAGGAAGAGGACAGAGCAGCGCTTACGCGCATGCGCCTATGCGCACGCGGAGCCTTCTGTGCCACCGGGAGGACTGCGGATGGAGCCATGCGATGCCAAGGGCTGACCCCAGCAGATTCCTGGCCCCGTGGGTCACGTCACAGCTGTTCTCCCATTGTGCCGAGTAGTGCGTTTTTCAACCTCCTCAGGTCTAAGTCTCGCTCGCCTGTCACTAACTCCAAGACTCATGGACTTTGTGGAAGTTTCTGGAACTCATCACGTACTTCACCTGTGCAACGCCAATGCCCACAATGACCGTTCTGACTTCACTCTCTGCAGCGCCTCCAGGTTGGAAGCTCCCTGCCTCCTCTACCGTAGGCAGGTCTTCATGTGGTCCAGCCTGGCCTTCAACGCCCTGTGTGTCTGAGGATGTCCTCCCTTCACCTCCCAGTTGCTAGGATTCCAGGTGTTCACTCCTGAGCCCGGCTCGGGATTGACACCTTTTATACCTAAGTTTCCTTCCTATTGTTCTCCTCATAGTCTTCCCTGGTGAGTCCCGTTGGAGTCCAGGTCTCTGGGGCTCCATATACCCCAGACCCCAAAGCCATCACTGTCTGCCTTATTCACCAGTCACTGTGTCCTTCCTGGGCTCAGGATTCTGTGCCGGTGACCAGTGGCATTTTGTTTCCTCTTGAGTCTATCACTCCATCTAATCCTACTGGGGTCCTTGGTGTCTCCTCGCCCCACATTCTAGGTCATTGCTACTCTGGGATGGGTGTCTCTCAGTCTCCTGTCAGTGCTAAGGAGGACAGGGCCTAAAAGTGACCTGGCACAGCAGAGGCCCTAGGAAGGCTATCACATGCCAAGCTCTGACTTGGCCATGTCCGGGACAGCAATGAATCAGAAAGAGAAACCAGGTCACCCAACCCAAATGATGCATGAGAATAGAATGCTGACCGGCGAAGGCATGCTGAAGAGAGCCAACTCAAGGCTGTGGACCCACAGAACTGCTGAGGTACCCCAGGATGAGGTATCAGAGGATGCCACTGTGCAGGCTGTGGACCTGCCAGGCAGGGAGAGTCCACAGAGGACAAAGGCTGCAGGCAGGTAGCACGAGGAGGCTGAGCCCAGCTTTGCCACTTCCTGTGTGTGTGACGACAGCAAGTCATGGTCCTCTGTGAACCTCTGTCTCTTCATCTGTATGCAGAGGAGGAGCCGGTGGGAGGCAGCCTGGAACATAATTAAAAGCTCATCACCAACCTGGATTTTCTCCTCTCTTCTTCCTCCTCCCCTCTTTTTCCCCATCTTGTTTTCCTTCCTTCTTTTCAGTGCCAAATCCTATTTCTTCTCCTAGATCAAATCACTGACAAACCTCCAATTTCCTTTTTACTTTTTTTGTGATGACAAGTGACATATTTCTTACCTTCCCCACAGGCTGGCCTTCTGGCCTTGATCTAGTGATCTTGCCGAAGCCTCTCCTGTGATAGAATTACAGGCATGTGCCATTATTCCTGACTGCCCTTTTTTTTGTTGTTAAGTTTTTATTTATTTTTATCTTATGTGTATAAGTGTTTTTCTTACATGTATATCTATGCATTTTCTTACATATATATCTTACATGCGCACTATGAACATGCCTGGTGCCCATGGAAGCCAGGAAAGGGTGTCAGATTCCCCTGGAACTGGAGGTACAGATTGTTGTGAGCCACCCCGTGGGTGCTGGGAACTGAACCTGGGTCCTCTCTCCAGCCTACTAGCTGCCTTTTTTATTTATTTTTGTTTTGTATTATTTCAGTTTTCGGATACACGGTCTCACTGTGTATCCCAAGGCAACCCCAATCAAGCGCTGGCGTGACGGGCCATGCACCACACCACCATACCGTCTCGGGATACATACATGTTTACCATGTAGACACATTCTCATCTGTTCTATGTCAGCTTTAGAACTGGAACTCCAGGAACCACAAGGATTTCTTGGATTCTGTTGTTTTCCCAGCCCAGGTCACTGATCCTTAGTTGGGCACCCAGTGCATACTGCTGGGTATCTGAACAAGGAAACCGGAAGGGAGGCTTCCATGTTTAGTCCAGCCTGTCACTCCAGAGCCTCATACAGAACAGGGAGGCCTCTGCTCCAGGGGACTCACAGAAAGGCCAGCCACAGGAGCCACAGCCTGGTGAGAAGGAGACCTACACCCAGGAGGCCACGCTGCCATATCTGGTCCATGTATCCTGCATGGGAGACCCCGAGGTTTTAGAAGGAATCGCTGAGCACGGAAATGTTACCGAGGGCCTCAGGAGAGTTTGTGACCTGTTTTTCCTGCTGGCTGAAATGAACATGGCTGCGTTACCATCTCTATTGTGCTTTCTCTTCATTTTTAAAAATAAGCTTTAACGTGGGAAGTGGTTCTCACAGAAAACTAGAAAGATAAAAGAGTCCCCACAGGAATCTCACACCCGGCTTTCTTTTATGATTAAAATCTCATATGATAGTACATTTGTTTGCGGTTTCATTGTTTGGTGGTTTGGGAGCCTCTTTAAAGAGATCTGTTTTTTTTTTTTTTATCTTCTGTGTATGCGTGTTTGGCCTGCATGGATGCCTGTGTACCATATACAAGCAGATCCCATGGAACATGAGTTATAGACAGTTGAAAAATGCCAAGTGGGTGCTGGGAATTGACCCTAGGTCCTCTGGAGGAGCAACAGTGCTCTAACCACTAAGCCAACTCTTCAGTGCTGGGTTGTTATTTCTGTATCTTCATGAAGAATATCATAGGGGGTTTTATAGGGATTGCAGTGAGTCTGTAGATTAACGGGCCAATCTGTGAACTCAGACGTCCCTCCGGCTCCTCCTTCCACTGTTTTCCTCCTTTAGTGTCTTTAAAGGTTTCTTTGTAACTAATTCTCACAAATGTATTCCTGGTTATTTTTTTTTCTTGAGGCCATTGTGAATAGGATTGCTTGCCTGATTTCTTTGTCAAAAAATGTTCATTATTAGGGCCAGAGATGGAACAGAGGACCTGAGTTCAGTTCCCAGAACTCACATGATGGCCCACAAACTCCTGTAACTCAAACTCTAGGGCATCCAGTGCCCTCTTCTGGCCTCTAGGGACTCCCGCACTTGCACGCCTGCATACACTTATTAGACTGTTTGCTCTTAAAGCAGGGCAGCTAATTGTGTCTAGTTACATCTCCATAGTAATATCAAGAAGGATTTGTAAATGAGAAAAGATACACCTACGAATGTGGCTATGTGTATAAGTGGTCTTAACCACCGAGCCAGCTCTCCAGCATCTGCCCCCTCCCCCTCTCCCCGCCCACGGTCCTTTATATTTGCTTTATTTTTATGTTTGTCTGTGTGAGTGAGCGCCAACTGTGTGAGCAGGTGCCAGAGGTCAGAACAGGGCATCAGATTCCCCGGAGCAGGAGTTACAGGACTCTCAAGCTGTTAGACATAGGTGCCGGGAAGCCAACTGGAGTCCTCTACAAGAACAGTGTACGCTCACAACTGCCAGGCCACTCTCATCCAGAAACAGCGTTTGTATCTCCTCCCCTCAAAGGCAGTAAGCTGTAGCTGACAAAACACCATCCGTTATATTTCAGGGTCTAACATAGAGACTTCACAGTCCCCTTCCTCTCTTGGACAGCCTTCCCTGCAAGGCTGTGACATAAAGAGGTGACAGACATTGGCCCACCTGCGCTCCACTCGCCAACAGTTGATCTGATAGCTAACACGGCCCCTCAATGACTGCCGTGGATGGAAACACTGGATGGAGGGATAGTCCCATACTGTTGATTAGTGTGTAGAAATAGAAAAAGATGAAGCAGGGTGTGGTGACTCATGACTGCAATCCCAGCACTCATGAGATGGAGACAGGGGGATCATTATGTTCTAGGGAGATTCATAGTTTGGTTTCTCATGTAGCTCAGGCTGGCCACGAATTCACGATATAGCTGAGGATGGACTCGAACTTTTTTTTTGTTGTTTTGTTTTTTGGGTTTTTTTGTTTTGTTTTGTTTTTTGAGTCAGGGTTTCTCTGTGTAGCCCTGGCTGTCCTGGAACTCACTCTGTAGACCAGGCTGGCCTCGAACTCAGAAATCCGCCTGCCTCTGCCTCCCAAGTGCTGGGATTAAAGTCGTGCGCCACCACCACACGGCCGGACTTGAACTTATGATCACCGTGCCTCCACTTCTTGGATGCTGGGATTACACACAGGTGGCCCCATGCCCTTGCTTGTGAGAGAATATTTCTATCGCCTAGATTTCCCTGCAGCAACTGCCAGCCCCCGTCAGCCTCTAGCATCAACTAATCTAATTTTGTCAGTATAGGTTAGATTTGCCTTTCCTACGATACTGTGAATAGAGCTATGCAGTACTAACCTTTAGAAAATGGCTTCTTTCAACCAGTCCAGTACATTTGCCCCACAGGTCAGCCAGAGAACCAGCCCCTCCCTCACTGGGGGATTCTAGGCAGGGGCTCTACCACTGAACTACGCCCCCAGCCCCTCACTGGGGGATTCTAGGCAGAGGCTCTACCACTGAGACACGCCCCCAGCCCCTCACTGGGGGATTCTAGGCAGGGGCTCTACCACTGGGCCACGCCCCCAGCCCCCTTACTGGGATTAAAGGCGTGAGCCACCACCAGCCCGGCAATAGCCCTCTTTCTTAAGGACCTAAGCACAAAATTTTCCTAGAGTCTGGTTGTTCCAGGCCCTGAAGTTTGCTGTTCTAACACTAGGTGGCGGTCTAAGCCCTGGTTTGTATCATCTGTGGAGTAACTGAACAGGATGTGGGGGGTGTCCTGGGAGGGGGGTGCAGTCATTTGTAGCTCTCCACCGCCCCATAAATAACCCCTAATAAACGTGCGTGAGTCATTCCATTGGCTGTTGGCACGCGCCACCCCTGCGTGGAGACAGATGTTAGTTTTACATCTTCCTAGGAGAACCTTACTGCAAAATTTAAGGGGGCGTGTATGTTACATGGCCTGCCGCATAGCATACTTTGTCAATGTTGGCATTCTCATTATTCAATGCGATCGGCTCGCAGCGAGTGCTCAGTGTATATATTTATTGAGCCAGCATAGGCTTTGAAATCAGACCTCAGTTTAAAATCTATTAAGAGGGCTGAGGAGATAGCTCAGCGGGCAAAGGTTCTTGCTACTGAGCTCAATGGCCTGAATTCGATCCCAGGAAACACACAGCGGAAGGAGAGAATACTCTCTTCATCCTCCTCGCTCTGGTTCACAGTCATACACAGGCAAAACAAACAACTATAAAGAAAGAGGGGAAAAAAAAACCAAGAGTGTTTTAAACACTGGTGAGAAGAATACTTTGAAGGCGGGCAGAAGTGTGAGTCCGTTGTACGATCTTGCAATGTCTGTCCCCGACCATAGGGAGGCAGCAGAGGGCAGCTGGTAAGTGAATGAGCTACTAGAATTCTCCCAACTTAGTTCATTCTTCCAGAGTGAACTAGAAACCAATAATTCCACTTTAGCATAAAACTCCCAGTGGATAAAAGTGTTCGGAATAGCCAGGTATGGCGGGGTACGCCTTTAATTCCAGCACTCGCGAGTCAGAGACAGGTGAATCTCTGAGTCTGAGGCCAACCTGGTCTACAGAACAAGTTCCAGAACAGCCAGACCTAAACAGAAAAACCCTGTCTTGAAAAAAATTAGGGAGGAAAGAAAGAAAGAAAGAAAGAAAGAAAGAAAGAAAGAAAGAAAGAAAGAAAGGAAGGAAGGAAGGAAGGAAGGAAGGAAGGAAGGAAGGAAGGAAGGAAGGAAGGAAGAAAGGCTGGAAGACAGTGTAGAGCACCCGCTGCCTCTCGCAGCCCCACTGCTACAGGAGCTTTGTATGTACAGGGTGGCAATGGTGGTCACACCTGTATTCCCGGCACTGGGGACGTGGGAACAGAAAGATCAGCAGTTTAAGGTCGTCTTTGGCTACATAATGAGTTCCAGGCAGCATGAGCCTGGGTCGCATGAGACTTTGTCATTAAAAAAAGCAACAACAAAACACCAGCCCAAGCAAACACATTCACATTTCCTTTGGCCCATCAGTCTGTGGCAATATACTCAAAGGAAGCAACTACTTAGCTGCTTGGATTTAGCTACACAAACATTTAGCTGCTTAGATTTTTTCTTTTCTTTCTTTCTTTCTTTTTTTCTTTTTTTTTCTTTTTTTTTTTTTTTTTTTGGTTTTTCGAGACAGGGTTTCTCTGTGTAGCCCTGGCTGTCCTGGAACTCACTCTGTAGACCAGGCTGGCCTCGAACTCAGAAATTCACCTGCCTCTGCCTCCCAAGTGCTGGGATTAAAGGCGTGCGCCACCCTTGCCCGGCACATGATGGTTTCTAAAAGCAAAATATGTACCACAGCATAGAAACTCAACAAGAAAAATTTGGCTAAGCAAATTAGAGTAAATTAGTAGTCTGGCTTCTTAGGCAGCCCCAAAATTAATCTTCTTGAAGAATATTTATTGACATTAAGAGCCACTGATGAGGTATATAGTCTTAGTTTTAAAAGGTATTATCTACGGCTGGAGAAACAGCTCCATGCTTCAGAGCACTGGCTGCTCTTTCAGAGACCCTCCTCTGAACTCTGAGGACACTGCACAAGCACGCATACATACACACACATGCACACGTGCACACACATGCACACACACATACATGTATAGGGATGGGGAATATTTTTTTTTAATTTATTTATTTTTCTGGGTTGAGGGAATAATTTTTTAAATTTATTCTTCTTTCATATATTACACCCCAACTTCAGCGCCCCCTCCCTCCACTCCTCCCAGTTCTCCTCATAAATATATATTTTTAAAGATATACTATTCAGACCATTCTTCTAGCCATGGTAAAGTGACATAAACCTATGAATCCTGTGGTAAAAGACTCTTTTAGTGCATCAGAGTCCCTGAGTTCAACTGGAAATAAGACGAAGAGAGAGATGGGAATATGGGGGAGGGGGAGAAAAGAAGACAAGCAGAGACCTGAACAGCAGCCCTTCATTCATCCATGGTTTGCACATGTTAACAAAACACCTGCTATGTGCCTGGCAGTGTGCAGGTACAGAGCACAGGCAACAAGCATTTAAGTGAATCTTCAGAGGGTAGGATTACCCTTTATTCAGCCATTCCTTTTTATAAATATGTACTGAGCAATTACATACCAATAATATCAAGGCCCTGGCCATGAGCAAAACCAAGAGTTCAAGGTCAGCCTGGGCTACATAGTGAGTCCCTGTCTCAGGAAACCCAAACCAGCCAGCCAGACACAAAACCACAGTCAGCAAAGGAAAATAAGCAGAATCTGGCAAAGGATTTAGTAGCACACGGTAGGATGTTTTGTCTCTTAGAGAACATAATAGAACCCAAAATAATGAACCCAAAGGAACACTGGGAGTCAGGAGGATGCTTAAAGAAGAGAATCTTCCAGACAGAAGAAAAAGCCAATGAAAAGAACCAGAGAAAGTCTGTTTGGGATAAACCTGTAATCTCAGTCTCCCAAGGGGCTCAGCTGGGGAAAGCATTTGCCTAGAATTCCCTAGGGCTGGGGACTTACCTAGTACTGCTTTCCTGTCCTATATAAAGCCCTAAATTCAATGTCTAATACCCAAATAAACAAACAAAACCCTCAAAAACCTCAAGATAAGAAAGCGTTTTTAAATGTTTCAGTAAGACCTAATAAAACCATAGATGCAAGGGTGGTATTAGTTTATGGGTTTCGTTTCCCCTGTATTTTCCATTTTGATTCATTTAAAAACATTCAATTACATTTATTTCTTTATTTTATGTCTACGGCTCTCTTGTGGAGGCTAGAGATCAACTTGTGGGAATCAGTTCTACCGTGTGGTTCCAGGAGATGGAACTTGTCAGTCTAGGCAGGAAGCGCCTTGTACCTACTGATACATCTCACACAGCCGTGATTGATTTAAAAACAAGCAAACAAGCTTATTTCAAAGATTAAGATCAAGTAGTGTCAGATTTCCAGATTCGGACAGAGCTTCATTCAAAACTGGTTACTTCCTTCCAAAGGTAGTCATAAGCCAACCAGCGTTCGATTAGCCTGTTTCTTTACCTGTAAAATGGGTGTTACAGCAAGAGGGTTGTGGTACCCGGTTTATAGTAGAACTAGTCGCGTGCTAGCAAAAGCCATAATAGGTGCTTGAGAACTGTTTCTGGCCTTTATGTTCTCCTATTCCACTTACTTCTTTGGGAGCCCGTGGGAATCTGTGCCACACGAAAGCCGCTATTTCCCCTTTAAGGGGCGGAGTGGGCGGGGAATCAACGTCCCCGCACCTTTTCCAAACTTCCCAATCTCTGCTCGTCATTCTCCTCCTAGAGGTCGCCGATTGGACAACGCGCACCAATCAGTGGTTTCAGGGAACCCTGCCCGACTCATCGCTCCGCCCCCAAACAGGCCCCGCCCATCGCCCGGTCAGCTCCGTTGCCATGGGAACTAGTGGGCGGCGAGGAGTAGGGGAGGCCCCGGATGTTCGTTGGGTATTCAACATGGCGGCGGCAGTAGCCGCGGTGGCGGCGGCGCGAGACAGCTGAAGGCGGTGCGCGGGCGCAGAGTTTTGGGTCCGGCAGCTAGGCTGCGAGCGACCGCGGCGCCAAACCGGTAGGTTAGGGGATTACCGTGCAAGGGGCTTGCGATTGGGGGCGGGTGGATCTGCGGACGCGCTGTGAGGGAGCGGGTATTCGGAAGGGGGCGGGGCCGGTGGGGTCAAAGTTCACTCTTGGAGGAAAGGGTCGCGTGGAAAAGGGTCGCGGGTCAGAAATGAGGAAAGGGGCGGGGACTGTCGCGATCAGGGGTGAGGCCCGCGGAGGGGGCGTGGCCGGGTGTGAAATCCGTGCGAAGTTTGAAATACTAAGTGGGGGCGCGTAGGAGGGTTTCGGAACGGGTCTCGTAAAAGGGGGCGCTCAGAGTAACTTAAGAGGAGGGTGTGTCTGTAAGGGTCGGAGGTCACAACCAAAAGAAGTGGGCGGCGGCCTGGTTGAAGATTTTAAAAGCCTCAACCCAAGGAGGAGGTGAATGGGTTTTAGGTTTGGGGGTGTCTGAGACGGCGCGTAGGTAGAGGGTGCGAAGATAAAAATCTGACGGGTGTAGATGTTCTGGGAGGGTCAAAAACTAAAAACTGAGGCGGGGTACGTGCAGTGGGGAGGGGGTCCAGGGACGTTTAACAACCTTCAAAAGTGCGTCCTGGTGGTGGGAGTAGAAGGGGGAGAGCCCCTTCCCACAAATGATGAAGGCCACACACTGATAAAACACTGATGATAGGCCGAGCGTCCCTCTCCGCGTTAAAGCTCTGCGTACGTACTCATTTAGCGCTCTGTAGCGCTCAGTACAACAGCACCGGAGCCAACGCTGTTATTAAGAAGCTAAGTGATTTGCCCCAGGTCAGCTAATGAGTAAGGTGAGCGGCTAGGATTCCAGAGCCGGAGCTCTGTCCCAGAGAGCTTCTGTAGCCTGCTGCCTTTCAAAAAAACAAAAACAAAAAAAAAAAAAACTTGATGCCGGTGGTTAATGTTTAACGAGAGAGCGCACCGTGTGTGCCTGGTCTTGTTTTCATCCCTTATCTTGTGAGATGGGTGAGTTGGGTGTTAGAGAACACCCCTGTTTTCCAGATAGAAAAAGTAACGCCGAGAAAGCTTGGTTTAAGGGGCAGGAGCTTTGATTAGCTACCTGCCACAGTGTCCACTTCCCAGGAGGTCTGTTCCTGGAAGCCACTCCCTAGGTGGGAACAGAGTGTCTGTTTTGCCTCCTTGGAAGGGTGTGACCTGGGAGGGGAGGTTCCACTGGGCCTATGGGAGTGGCATGTTGGTGGGTGGCCCAGAGTCCAATGAGCCTCTGATTGGGTGGGTGTGACCTTAGGAGTTCTCTATTCCTGACACCACAAGCTCTCCCTGTGGTCTTCAGTGGCTCCCAAACGCTTCAGTTTGAGGCTTGGTTCTCCTTCCAGGGCTTTGACCTGTCAGCCATCTTTCCGCTTCAGTCACTTATGCTTAGCCAGCCCTGGGCAACTCTTGGCTTTGCTTTCTTTCTCCCTCCATGGGAGAGCCTGTTCTGCCTTTTCCTGGCTCTTGAGGCCATGCACACTTCTGCTGGTTTCTGGGTGCTTCTACAGCACCAGTTGTCTGCAGAGTGTCTGTTGGGGGCCGTTAGGCATTGTGCTGGGTCCTAGGACACTGTAGCAAGGGGACAATAGGCACAGAGTCCTACCCTCAACACCTGCTCAGTCTCTCCTATAGGAGCACGCTGAGACCAGCTCTCAGCAGTCAACACTGAGCCTAAATGGAGCTGGGACAGGGAGAGTGCCCGTACGCTGGTTCTGTCCTGAGGTTCCTGTCTTCGGAAAGTCCCTCAAGGAAGCTCTGAAAGATGAGTAGGAGGGACAGGAAGGGACACAAGGTCAAAAAGAACATAGGTCCTGGCCTACTAGTGGTTCAACCTGGGAAGGGCCACTTATAGTAAGTGCCTCAGTTTCCTTCTTTGTAAAGTGGATCTAATAAGAGTGCTGGGTATGGAGAGCTGGGCTTGGAACCTGGCATTCAGTAGGCACTGGGCAGCCTGGCATACCCTGGAAGCACTAGTCTTATCGATGGCTCCCAACTTTCCCCACAGGCAACCCACCCCCACCCCCACCCCCACCCCCACCCGCCTGCCCCTGACAGTGTCAGAGAGCTGGCATACTGCCAGCACCAGATCTGTGAGGTCACCCAGATTCCCAGCCTTGTTGGTGCCAGCTTGGCACAGAGAAGGAGAGGTGGGGGCTGTGCCGTTGGAGACCCAGAGTCAGGCCCCTGCCTTGTCTTTGGGTCCTGAGCAAGTGTTTTTATGTTGACTAATTTTGTTCTTTATGTGCTATGGTTGGCTAGTGAGAAGAGCAGAGCTTTCAGTGCTAGGGACTGTCCCGCCAGGGATGCAGTCCACCCAGCACACTGTCCCTGAGGAACTGGAGGAGCAAAGCCACCTTCACTACCTAGACAGCAGGCTAGTAGATGACGTCTCCACCTCAGCACACCTGACCCGCCCATCCAGAGCTGGTCTCTGTCCTTTGGATGCCCCTGGCTCATGCCCGCTGCTGTCTCACAGTGCACAGATAGTGTCACTGTGTTCTGCACCCTCAAGGCCTTGGACGTCCACTTGTTTTCCTGCAATTCAGTATTTCTTCCTCATGATTGGTCACATAGGAGTCATCATGTCTTGTTGGCCACATGGTCAGTTTCTTGTTGAGCTGTCACTGTGCTATGATGAATATTCTCAGCCATAGCCACAGTGTTTCTTGACTTACACCTTGTGGTGAACTCACACTGGGCCCTGATGCTGAGGGATGGCTCTCTTTGAGGTGCTGTGTGCTTCCCAGCAGTGCCCAGAGGTGCTTTCACTGCCCCACCTGCTACGACTGTTGTAGCCCTGGCTACAGTGATTTGCCCCGCCTAGACATGATGGGCTGCCCCCACTACTCCAGGCAGTGGACACCTGGGGAGATGGCCTTTGTGACTACTTTGTCCTGATGCCCCAGCTAGTGGGCTTCGGGGCTTTGGCTATTGCTCTCTAGGACATGTGTAACATTGACCACCGTCTTGTTAGGAACACCTTTCAGGGTAGCCATTTGAGAAAAGGCCTGACTTGGTAGGGGTGGGCCTTCTTACACTCTGCCTGTGTGGTTGTTGGTTGCATAACTAACTAACAGAGCCTGTCAGATTTGTCCCTGGACAGTGACAACCAGATAGGTCAGAGGAGTAGGTTCAGGCAGTGGGGAGAGGGCTTTCTTGAAAAAAGAGACATCTGATTGAGAAAGAATGAACCAGGCCTTCAAAGAGTGGAAAAATAAAACAGGTGGTGATGGCCCTGGGGCCGAGCAAGCTTGGGATAGTCACAGGCTGCTGGAATAGCTGGTGAGGCTGAGCAGATGGTGGTGTTGGGGACCAAGAGTGCATGACAAGCGCTGCCAGGCTAGGACAGGTGAGGAACATTGGCTTTTAGTCTCATCACAGGGAGGGCTTGGGTGGCATCGGTGTCCCTTTATAAAGCTTGCTTAGGCTGGCTGGGGTTGTGGTTCAGTTTGTAGACTGTTTGCCTTGTACGGGGAGGCCCAGGGTTCTATCCTAGTATCACATAGAACCAGACCTGATGGTGCATGCCTATAAACCAGGAGGTGGGATCAGAGGGACCAGAAGCATGAGACCCTGTCTCTGTAGACCAGGCTGGCCTCGAACTCAGAAATTCGCCTCCCTCTGCCTCCCAAGTGCTGGGATTAAAGGCGTACACCACCACTGCCTGGCGAGACCCTGTCTCAAAACCCCAAAGCCAAGACAGCCCAGTTGCTATCAAAGAGGTAGACTGTCGGGGAGGCAGCAAGGATGCTATGAGAGGAAAAGGCCCCGTGTGACCTTTTCCCCCCATACTAGCTCACATGATCTTTGCAACTGTCTTTAGTCATGAGAAAACAAACCCAGAGAGATGGACTTGTCTAAGGTACCTAGCATGCCAGTAACAGGGGGAGGCAGGATTTGAACCCTGGCTTAGGGCTCTAAAATCACTGTTCCTACTGACAGCCTCCAGTGATCTTAAAGTAGCTTTGATCGGGCAGTGTTCGGTTCCATCCCCATAGGTTTTACCCAGGTCCCCTTTCAGACAAGTTCTCTGAGGACCTGTTGGCCATGAGAAGTGATGGATGGGAAGTTCGTGTCCCCGCCAGTACTGCCATGACCCTGCCCTTCCTTATACATCACTCTGCACTGCTTCTTGGCCTGCGGCTTATGATGAGGTAGATTTCCTGGCCAGACGCCGGTCAGGGGTGTCCCCAGCAGCTGTTTCTTACATCTCCCTATCAGACTGGTGACTGCAGAGGCCGCCAGTGGGAAGCCATCCCTTTCCAGGTCCCGGCCAGGGAAATGGATTGCCCCCCCTGCTCATCCAGGGCCAAGGCTTATTGTCTGCTGGACAACTTGGCTCACAGAAAAGTGTGGTGGGGGTGGGGGTGGGGTCTGAGGAAGGTCAGAAGGGGAATTCCCCAGATCCCCAGGGAGCACGCAGTGACAGTAGGACAGAAGCCACAGCTCATTACAGCCTGCCTCCTGGGACTGCTGGTGTCCTGCTCTTTACCAGCAATCTGAGGGACAATGGGGACTTCCCTGACTAATGTACAATACTGGCGTATCTCTTGGCCAGTCCCCCTTACTCGAAGCCTCTGGGGAAGAGACAGCCTCCTCCCTGGTGAAATAGGGGTGGTTTCAGTTCCCTGCCCACCGAGCCCAAGGCAGATGTGAGGGACGTCTGTGTGCACAGTGCTCCTCAGCTCAGAGCCTGATGAGTCCTCCACAGTCTCAAACCTGATGGCTTTCACAGGTGTGTCTTCTGGCAGGCACTCTGACCCCGGCTTTCTCTAAAGCATAGCTGCAGTGCTGCGTCTCCTGCTCGTGGACCCTGAAGAGCATCTGTCACCGACCTCACTTCTCTTCCTGCATTGTCATATGCAGGCACATTGTTCTGCGTGTGCGTGGATTACCTAGTCTCTATGCAGTCACTGGAAACCACACGCAGTCGGGAGGGAGAGTGACCAGGATGCTGCTCCCTGTCCCAGCACAGTCCTCTGTTCCCAGGTTCACAGATTCTCCTCAAACGTTTGTTCCTACAAACACTCCCTTCCCTTCTGTTTCCACTCAAGTGTGTCCTATTCCCTCACCCCACTGTGAAGCAAAGTATCCACAGGCAGTGCCTGGGCAGCCTCGACCTCTCTGTGGTCCTCCTGCCCCGGCCTCCCAAGTGCTGGGACTACAGATCTGTACCGTCACGCCTGGCTTGCATTTTTCACTTTGCTAAAGCTCTGGGCCACAGCCGAGTGCATCTTTGAGTGCCCTGTGGCCCATGCGTCCTGTCTATTCCATGTCCAGACAGCTGAGTAACCAAACATGGCTGCCGGTGTGGGTGCCTAGAACTGAGTGTGAGGGTCGGCGCTGGGCGCCTGGAGCTCTGCTGCGTGCTCCACCTGCCAAATGGGTGCTGTCTGGGTACTGTGCTCCCACCCCCAGGATCTCAGGAGCACACACTCTGCTGCTTCAGGCAGGATGTTGTCTGGCACTCTGACTGTGGACCCTGGGTTGGTGACCTAGGTCCTCACTGTTCTGAGTCCTTTAAATGAGTATTTTGTTGAAAGGTACTTCAGCATCCTTTGATGCCTCCTGGCTGGGTGTGGTGCCACGTGCCTGTGATCCCAGCATTCAGGAGGGAAGCAGAGGGACTGAGTTCCTGGCTAGCCTGGGCTAATTAGACTTTATCTATCTTCATGGAGATAGTAGTAGTGCTACTTTCCCAGAGGGCTGTTTGGGGGTGTACCTGTTTATTCAGTAGGCAAAATGAAGTGGTCGAGGTTGTTGACTTCAGTGCTTCTTTCTTTGTTTCATGTTTTTGTGTTTTCTGTTTGTATATTTGTAACCCAGGTTGGCTTGGAGCTCACTGTGTAGCTCATGCTGGCCTTGAACTAGTTAGTGGTCTTCTTGTTCTGTTATCCCTAGT
Source organism: Grammomys surdaster (assembly GCF_004785775.1). Taxonomy (NCBI): domain Eukaryota; kingdom Metazoa; phylum Chordata; class Mammalia; order Rodentia; family Muridae; genus Grammomys; species Grammomys surdaster. The sequence continues at coordinate 603,629 of NW_021620297.1, forward strand.
GTTGGGTTTACAGGTGTGCACCACCACACTCTGTTTTGAGTATGTCCCGAACTTACTGGTCCTTGAACTTACTGTCACCAAGCCCGGCGTCACATATCTCCATTTTTAGGGCAGGAAATGACAGCCTGGAATGGTGTTCAGAACAACTGGCCACTGTAAACAGGACTGGGGTTAGACCCAGGAGGGCTGCTGCTCACTGTGGCTAGCACTCTGGCCACTCCCAACACTGAGAAGGCTCATCTTTCCTGGTGTTTTCATTCCAGGCTGTGGGACAGCTCCAAGGAGACCAAGACAGGTGGGGCCTCTCTCACAGAGGATGTTCCGCCCCTCCAGCCCCAGGAACTCTGATAAAGCCCCATTGTGCAGGTTTCCAGATTCCTAGTCCAGTTTCACCACTCCCACAGGACAGAGTGGCCAACCGAGACACCAAGGCTTGCCCCTCTCGTCTGTCCCCCACAGTTTGCAGTCACAAAGGCCGGGGGAAGAAAATAGACCACCGAAGACTTCTCCACAGATTCACCCCCGACCAGGGACTCCTCCTTCAGGCAGTTCTGTTCCTCCCTTGAGGGATCTCCCACTCCCAGTCTCCACAGCCCTTGCCTTTTCTTTCCCCACAGATCTCCACAGCAGCCCAATCAGAGATTATTCAACCAAAATGCTGTATCCACTTACAGCGTTTAAGATTGTACTACTTAGTGTGTGTGCACAGTGCTGGGGGTTAAAGCCAGGGCCTTTGTGCATGAGAGACAAGAACTCACTACGGAGCCATACCTCCAGCTGGAGTCTAGCTAGTGACTCCACCCCAGAGCCACGCCCTCCAGCTCAACCCCACTGCTCTTTGTGTACCCAGTGTGTGCAGAGACCACGGCAGGAACTTGGGTGCTATTGAGTTCTGCCCTTGCTTTGAGACAGGATCTCTCACAGGATAGAATCTTGCCTTTTTTGCCAGAAGGTTCCTAGGAGCCTCCGTCTGTACCATAGGGTTACAGGTATATGCAGCCTGGCCTGGTTTTTAATTTGCATGCTAGAGACTTGAACTTGAGTTCTTGTGCTTGCTGAACAAGTTCTCTGTCCATTGAGATATCTTCTCAAGTCTCTATTCTATTACTTTTAAAAGGCTTGTTACTGTCAAATGTAGAACAATGCATAAGATACAGTTATGTGAACCAGGAACTGTAAGGTGGCCCTGCATGCTCAGCCTCCGCTCAGAGAGACAGAAGACACAGCACCCTAGAGCCCACTCATCTCCCTCAAATCACGCCTGCCAGGTGGCTACCCCACCCTTGGTGACCATGGTGTGTGTGCGCTCCTGGACCCCAGTGCCACTGTGCCTGCTTTCAGACTCACACACATGGAATCTTCTAGTCTTTGTCCCTCAGCTCCGTGAGGTGGATCTACTTAACTGTACAGTAATGCTTCCTTCATCCCACTGCTGTACCACATCTGTTTCTGAGTCCCCTGCCATGCTGGGCTGTGTGTGTCCCCTCTTCTCAGGGTCTCTCATGTCCCTTGTCTTGCCACCCTTCTCCCCCAGGCCACTCCCAGGAGCGGAGGGCAGGGTGTCCTCCCCATCAGGAGACAACTTGACCCTGGTGACAGTTTGCTTTGCCCACAGCCTCACACCCAGCAGCACTTGGTACGGTCAGACTCCTTAGCTGACTTTGGACCAGTTTTGTTTGTTTTATTTATTGTTTTGTGTGTTTTGAGATAGTATCTGACAGTATAGCCTAGACTAGCCACAAGTTCACAGCAATTCTTTTGTCTCAACCTTCAAAGTGCTGGGACAGCACTTTTTCTGTGAATTTGAACTCTAAGCTTGCTGTGGTGGTGGTGGTGGTGGTGGTGGTGGTGGTGGTGGTGGTGGTGGTAGGAGCTAGGTGGAGGCCCATGGGGGAGGGGCCAAGAGTCGGGGTTTCCCATGCTAGTCTGTCTAGTTCAGGGAGTAGACCTTGACTAAAGAATCACACCATGACAAGTCACCAGAACTAGGCTGTCACCTCTCACTGCCTTCTCCTGGGGGCAGGTTTGAGTAACAGTCTTCCTTGGTTTGTACACCTTGGTCTGGTCCTCACCCCTCCCTCCTCCCACCCCCTCCCCCATTAGTACCATCCTCTTTCCCCGTATAGCCTGGCGCCTGGTCTATTTTTTTCCTTGCCACCTCCTTGTTCAAGGTGCTCCCGCCTTCCTCCCAGCGCATGCCCTGGACTGTCTTATCCCCGCTTCCCACAGCCCCGCATAGCCAGAAGAAGCCCTTCGAGGAGCCTCCTTCAAGGCTGGACACCCAGCCTTCACCTCATTGTCCTCTCCTCTGCCAGGGGATCCCTGGAACATTCCAGACTAAGACTTACTTCAGAGCAGAGGTTCTTCTGAGAGCTCTGGCCATCTTGTCAGGTCTCTGCCCCCTTTTAGGGGACTCCTAACCACTAGTCTGCAGTCACACCCCACCGGTGACCCACACCCTGCCATGCAGCTGGCAGCCCAGCTTGCTTGTCTCTGTACTCCCGCATAGTTGCTCGGACCCTCTGTGGTGTGGTCCCTGAAGGTTTGTGTTAGCTGGGGTAGACCATCGGTGCTCGTCCTTACTCTGCTCTCACTGGTCTGTGTACAGTGGTTCTAAATGTCGGTGGACTGACTGGGTAAGTTACCCTGACTGGAGGTCACTGTCAGAGTGTGTACTGAGACCCAAGTGTGGACGTGCCACCTAAAGAGTCATCTGATCCGAGTTCCTGTGGCTGTTCCTTGGGAAGAGCCTGGCAGGGCCTTTGAGGTGAAGACTGGGGGTCAGGTCTTGAGTTGGGGCGAATTTAATGTGACTGGTGATAGTTAGCAGGGATTGACCAGCCGACCACACTGCAGCCGGACCTTCCTGGAATCCCAGGGGTGCCACACCATCGGACCCATTCTCCAGATGAGAATATGAGCCTGGCACCTGTGGGGAATCCTTGGTACAGCCACAGCCCGGTGCCAAGATGATCCTGGTGTCTCCTCCCATGTGACTGGCATCTCCCTGGCAGCCATCAGGCAGACAGCTTCTTACTGGCCTTCAAAGGCCTAGTCAAGTTATCTGCGCGTCCTGCCCTCAGGATTTTAAGTTTCATTTCTCGTTTCTGAACAAGAGCCTTTGTTTCTAAGGTAGTGCGTTTTCTCATTTCTTTTGGCTTTTTTTAAATGTTCATTACTATCATGAGTATGTGTGCATAGTGCATGTGTGTGAGTGTGTGCACAGGTGTGTCATTACTGTCATGAGTATGTGTGCATAGTGCATGTGTGTGAGTGTGTGCACAGGTGTGTCATTACTGTCATGAGTATGTGTGCATAGTGCATGTGTGTGAGTGTGTGCACAGGTGTGTTGCAGTGTGCTTGTGGGCACCAGAGGACATCATTGTGAACTGGCTTTCTATTTCCATCTTTATGTGGGTTATGGGGCTTGGACTTTGATTGGTACCCATTGGGCCATTGTGCCTTTCTGTCTCCCCTCCCCCACCCCGGCCTCCCAGTTCATGCTGTGGTGTGTCTTTTTCTTTATGTCTCTCTTGGCCCTCGGAACAGTGTCTGCTTTCCCACAGGGCCCGTGCCTGCACACTGTGGGTTGATTTCAGCTATTTTCTAATGGGGTCTTCACCCTTCACTCCCGTAAGATGCCTGGCTCTCCAAATTTGACCTTGTTGGATAAAGACCTCCCCAATCCCCTGCTTTTTCTGTGGCACCATCCTGGGCCTTGTAGAGGATAGGTAGGGTGCCCAGAGAAGCTGTAATTTTCCTGAACAATTTCAGGGGCTAATTAAAGGTTTTCCTTGACTAATCAGGTTACTGTTTAATTATCATGGAACAGGCAGAGAAATGTGGAAGACTCTGCTGGGCTCTCCCCAGAGTGTGGCGGGAGGAAACCAAAGCGGCCCTTGGTAGGCTTAGCAGGATTTGGGGATACCCTGCATCTCCCATAAGCCAGCTGGAGTCACTGTCCCTGTGTCCCCTCCTCCAGTTAGTGCCTGCTTAGTGTTCTCACCTTACTTCTTCTGAGGTCCTGACTTAGAGGTTAGCACCCCTAGGAAGCCTTTGCAGGTGCTGGCCCCCGCAGCTGGAGGTCAGCCCTCAGCCCCTCTGTAACATGGCTGGTCATAGCTGCCCACCACATATCCTGAGTAGGACCGTGAGGGGAATGCTTGCCTGGGCCCAGTAGCTGCTGGTCCTGAGGGGACAAGGGCTTGGGGAGTGGAACTCTGAGGGGAGGGCTGGTAGTGGGGGAGGTGCAGACAGGTCACTGAGTGATTGATGGCCCAGGCTTTCTCTCAGGGAGAGGCTGCTGGCTGGACCCCATGGGTCCTGAAAGTATCTGGAGGGGGAGGGACCCAGAGATGGCTGCACCAGGCATGATTTCATTCCTTGCATTCCTAAGCAAGCCCCAGACTTCTGGTGACTCTAAGTGGGGGAGGGTGGCCTGGAGAAAGACCTCTGGACACTGGCCCTGCCCCTCCTTCCATCCCACTGTCAGCCTCACTCTGAGGCAGTCTCACTGTCTGCCTTCCCCTGAGGTCTCGAACCGGCTGAGTTCTTGGCTCTTCCTCATTTCATCAGCAGAAAGACTCACCAGGTTTAGGGGTTGCAGGGACCCGGGCCCAGGCCATTGGACACACCACTCCTCATTATAGAGGTTTTCAAAGTACCACTGGTGGCCGGAGGGAGAGAATGGCAGGCACACTTGTGTTAGCTTTCAGGATGTGTCAGGACCTTCCTGCACTTCAGCACACTCTGGGGAGGCGGGACTGTTGCTTGCATTCACAGACAGGGCGGTGGAGGCCACAGTAGATTTCTGTGCCTGGTAGCCACCTCTGCTCTAGTCTTCTGTCCTAAGCCATCCAGGGGACTGGGCAATACTCTGCACACACTCACATGTGCGCACGTGTATTTCTGTGGCGCACCCCCATCTTGTTCATGTGTGCCTTCCCCATCCCTGGCAGAAATTTCTCCTGGGAGGCTGGAAGGGGTATGTCTGCAGGCCTATGACATTGTTCCCATGGAAGGATGCTGGCATCACTGGGCCTGTTTCCCAGCCTGCCCTCACTCCTGGCACTGAGGATGCAGTGTCCTGAGGTTGCTGTGTCACCTGCAGCCTCCAGCTACTCTGTGGGCTCATGTCTGGTCACCACTGCCAGCTACAATTCTGGCTGTTTGGGCTTGCACTGTCTGCTGACCCTAGTTTGGTACCAGCAAGGGCTTGTGTTAAAGATGTGATTATCACATTGTAAGAGCGTGTGTTATTTTAATCCCCAGCAGCTCTGGCTGTGCCTCCTCCACCTCCTCCAGGACCCTCCAAGACTGCTTCCTCTCTTTCTCTGGGTTAGGCCTGGGCTCAGATGTCCCAGTTCCCACCTGGGGCACTGGGGTGATGACCGACTCCCGGCCAGGGTGGCTGGAGGATTGAGTGAGTCAGCGTGTGTATGTGCAGCCTGGAATGGCTGTTGCTGTGTCATTAGGGGTTATTAGTGTCCTCGTTGCTGTTGTTACACTGTGGCCGGGGAGGGCCATGCTCCCACAGATTTGCTGTAATCTGGGCATCTTCCTTCATAAACATGGGACACATGAGAGAACTGCTTCCTAGCCGGCCCAGGTCTCTGTCGCCCTTACAATAGCTACTGTCTGTGCCCCCCGTCCCAGGTGATCCTTAAAACAAACTCTAAGCATTCTGTACGTTAGCCAGGAAATTTTCAGATTTGTCTCTTGACATGAATCTCATAACAGCTTCCTCACACTTCCCAACTGAGGTCCATGCGCCATTCGTCATTCTGTCCAATTTGGTCCGGACTCTGAGCCACCTTCCATCTCTACATTTGTGTGCCCCTCTCTCTCTCTCTCTCTCTCTCTCTCTCTCTCTCTCTCTCTCTCTC
>NW_021620297.1:609523-622119 GCF_004785775.1 Grammomys surdaster
CTCTCTCTCTCTCTCTCTCTCTCTCTCTCTCTCTCTCTCTCTCTCTCCTGAGTGTGTATGTGTACATGTGCGAAGCTGTTGCTGTGGGTGAACATCTGGGTTTAATAATTTAATGAATGACTTGATGTTTGTACAACTGTCAAGTTAACTTTGAGGATAAAAAATCTTAAAGGAAAAAAAAAGAGAGAGAGAGACAGCCATGGTGTTGTCTACCTGTTTCCAGCACCTTCGGAAAGTCCCAGCCCAGGCTGGGAGGAGACGGAGACTGTCTTATAAACACAGACACACGCTGCTGAGCAATAGAACAGAAGAGCGAGGAGATGCACTGAGTGCCTGCTGGTCCTCTGGACAGCGGCCCCTCCTCCGTACCTTGCACAATGACAGCGTGGGGCCTCACATAACATCTTATGGCTGGCCTCACTGCTGTCCCATGTCTCCAGCATGGGGCGCAGAAGGACCACCAGGGGCTGTCCTCAGGACAGTTTATTTGATCTAAAACAATCATTTCTTCTACCCTGTGGAACTAGCTACAGCGCACCTGGACAGGGATACCTTGGACCAGGATGTTCCATGTCACAGGAGTAGAACCTGGGAGTGCCTGAGTGTATGCAGAGGCCTGGTGTTTATGGCCTGGGCTCTGAGGGTTCCAAGGCTCTGTCTCCCACTGTCCCCCACTGCAGCAGGGTGTGAAGGGCCTGCTGTGTTTATAGAAGAGGCAGGGGGCAGGCAGGAGAATGGGCTAGAGGCAGAGGGACTGGGCCAACACAGCACACATGCAGAAGCGTGGGGGCTCAGCTTATTCTGCAATGCAAAGTCTAACCCTATACAAAGTGTGGAAACTTCTGGGTTCACTTCAGTGCCTAGTTATCAAGCAAACATCCCATGTGCCACCCAGAACAGGAGACAAGTGCTAGCAGCTGCCAAAAAATTCCCTTTCCAGAAGTGAGTTCTTAGTAGAAGTAGCTCCTGCTTTCAGCCTCCTCCCCTCCCTTTCACTGCCCAAAGGAGAACAGAGAGGCAGTCACCTGCTGGGCTGCATCCCCTGCCCAACTAAAAGACAGGTCACAGGGACCACCCACTCCATGTCTTTCCCTAGGTGGGAATGGCATGAGATTAGCACCTCCTGGCCACAGCTTGCTTTTTGGTATTTTGCTCTTGAGAGCTCTCCAGCCAGTGAAGGAAACAGCAGCAGGAGTGCTCTCCAGCCTGGACCAGGAGGAACTGGGCCTGGCTCTGGGCTTCTCCTGCTCACCCATGTGACATGGAACATCCTGTGACTCCTGTGACATGGAACACCCTGGTCCAAGGTATCCCTGTCCAGGTGCGCTGTAGCTAGTTCCACAGGGTAGAAGAAATGATTATTTTAGATCAAATAAACTGTCCTGAGGACAGCCTCTGGTGGCCCTTCTGCGCCCCATGCTGGAGACATGGGACAGCAGTGAGGCCAGCCATAAGATGTTATGTGAGATCCCTGGTCACCAAATGGGGGTCAGTTTCAGTCCTATGCTCTGTAAAGGGGCTGTAATGTCTCCTGGAGGGACCATAGGCCAGACAGGAGTCTCTCTTTTCTGACCCTGTGCCACCCTGGTTCACAAACCCTACAGGGAAGCCACTGTAGCGATTACTACCAAGGGTCCGAGTGAGCAGGGGTTTATCACAAAGCTCTGCTACCGAGTTGGTAGTTTGAAGACAAGTGCAAACCCTGCCACCACCTCAGTGAGCCTGACTTTCCATGTTGGAATCTGTGTAAGGGTTAGTCCAGCATCGTGAGGCACTCGAGCTGGCACCTTAGTGTCCTCAGTGGCAGTTGTGTGAGTGACATCTCTGCTTGCTGTCCTAAACGTCTGACAGAAGCAGCTGAGGGAGGGAGGGTCTCTCTGGGCTCAGGCTTGAGGATACAGTTTATCATGGCAGGAAAGGCACAGGGCAGAAAAGCAAGGCAGCTGACCATCTGATGTCTGCCGTCAGGAAGCAGAGAGAGGTGGGCACTGGCACTCAGAGGGAGGGTGTGGGAGAGAGAGAGTTAGATCCTCTGGAGTCATCACAGGTATTTGTGAGCCATCGGACCTGAGTGCTGGGGACTGAACTCATGTCCTGGAAGAGCAGCAAGTGAGCTTAAGCAGTGAGCCTCCCTCCAGCCTCTCCCGCTCTCCATGGACTCTTCCCTGCTCTGTTAACCAGTTGTGTGAGCACCCTCATAGGCACACCCAGAGATAGATTTCTTTGGTGGTTTTAAATCCAGAGGTTGACAGCCACCACAACAGTATTGTCCTTATTGCCTTTCATTCTCTCGTCCCTTGAGGCTGGGCAAGGCTGAGGACCAGCACTAGTGAGAACTCCTGCTCTAGGGGGCCAGCAGAGTGAGAGTTGCCATGGTGACGCCCATCAGTGAAACCAGTAGTGGCTGCCTGGAGGGGGAGATCGGGAGGCTGAGGTCTAAATAGGGACGAGTTTGTGGAACTGAGAGAACAGCACATCCAAGGCTAAAAGATCTGAGCATAGCAGTGTCTGCAGTCCTGGCACTCCAGATGGGCAGGTCATGAGTCCGAAGCCAGCCTGGACTATCTAATGAGGCTTTGTCTCAAAACAAAACAAAGGCTAAAAGATGGTAGCAGGCCTGTCATTTAAAGACATTACTAATGTTTTTAAGTGAACTTACATTTTGAGGTACCTGTGGGTTCCCATTGCAGCTGTAAGTCATTATAGCCAGATCCATCACATTGGTCCTCCGTCTTCCCTCAGTGGTGACAGCAAAGTCACCCAGGTCCCAACTCGGGATGTGGACTTTGATCTGATCCAGGCCGAACATTCCATCACAATTGTTCCTCCCCTCTGAGGCCTGATCCAGCCACACCCCTTCCCACCCTTAACCTTTCCCCAGTTTTACAATTCTCTCATTTTAGGGTTGTTATATAAGCAGAATCCTTCCACAGGGAACCTTCTGGAGTTGTCTTCATTCATGCAGCCTAGTTCTCAGGAGATGCTCGCAGATGGCTGTGCCTGTTGGAGCCCCTCCCTCGCTGTTGCTGGGTGGCACTCATGGATACCCCAGGGTGTTGCACATCCACCCATGGAAGACATCTGCTTGTCTCTAGTTTCTGGCTATTACAAGGAAAGCCTTCGTAAACCTTCCCATAGTGGTTTTAGTGTGGAGTATAAATTTTCGTTTTTCTGAGACAAATACCCCAACGTGTAATTGCTTGGTGGTATGGCAGTTACATGTGCTAAGGAGGACGCCAGGCTGCTTTTCAGAGGCGCTGCACCATTTCCCATTGCCATCAGCAGCAGAGCGCAAGCAGGGTGCTGGTGCTCGGCAGGCTCGCCCGCACTTGCGTTGTCACCATTTTTTATTTTAACTCTTGTAGTAAGTGTGCGGCGCTGTCTCGCAGTCGCGTTAATGCGTGTCTCTCTGGTTAATGGCTAATGCTGTTGAGCGCTCGGTGTGCTTGGCTGCCATCTGTGGATCTGCTTCGGTGACAAGTCTTCTGGCTTCTCACTTTATTTAACTGTTTGCTGTTTTACTGTTCAATTCTGTGAGTGCTTTATCGTAGACACCAGGCCTTTGTCAGCTATGTGGCTCGTAAATGTTTCTCTCAGTCTGTTGCTTGCCTTTTTTCCCCCTTCAGTACTAGGGATTGAACCTAGGACCTCTTGGGTGTGCTAGGCAAGCACTCTACCACAGAGCCACATCCCTGGCCTGTAGCTTGTCTTTTTATCCTCTTCACATGGACTTCTGCAAAGGAAACGTCTTCTTTAAACAAAACAAAACTTTATTTTGAAGTATTTTATTTATTCGTATCTCTACAGGTGTTTTGCCTTGCATGTATGAGTGCATGTATGTATATGCATATGTATGTGCCTAGTGCCTGCAACATCCAAAAGAGGGCATTGGATTCCCTGGGACTGGAATTCCAGATGCTGGTGAGCCCCCACATAGGTACTAGGAACTGAACTTGGGTCCTCTGGTAGAGCAGCCAGTGCTCTTAGTGAGGAGTGTTAAATTTTGGTGAGGTCCTACGTTCATTCCTCTTTTGTGGCCTGTGTCTTTGGTGTGCAGTCTGAGAACCCTGAGCTGAGCTCTGGAGGGTTTCTTCATGTGTAGAGCTGGGATGGACTCAGGGCCCTGCGTTTGCTGAGCCCTCATCTCTGGGCCTCTTACTGTCTACCAACCTAAGTTGCCTTGGCTGGCTGTAAACTCAATCTATAATCCAGGCAAGCCATGAATTTAGCATCCTCCGGCCTCCACTTTGGTTTTCTTTTCTGGAAGTTTTAGGAGCACAATCCTTTGTGAGTTGTGTGCAGTGTGGTTTCTGTCAAGGTCCTTTCTTGTACTTAGGGGAAGCCAATTGTTCTAGCACCTTTTATGGAAGATGGTGCCTTCACTTGACTTTCCCAGTTACCACGGTCTACCATCACCTCCTGCTTACCAAGCTATCCTTTCCCAGACAAACCGAAGAATAGCTAGGCATGCTGGCTCAGGCCTGCAGTCCTGGCTCTCAGAAGGTAGAGGCAGGAGGATCTTTGCTAAGCTGGCCTGGGCTGTGAAGTGAGGCCCTGCTGGGGTGTGTGCACTGACGGGAGTAACGAAGGAGCCTGCCAGGTAGAAGACTTGGACCTTCATTCATCACAGGCAAGACTGAAATGGCAGGCACCATGAGACTCAGCTCGCCATCCTCCTTCCTATAAGGCTGAACGCAGAGCATTGACTGTGCATATGACCTGCCACTTCCTCCCAGGGACACATTAAAGAAGTGAAAGCCAGCCAGATGTGGTGGCACACACCCTTAATCCCAGCACTCGGGAGGCAGAGGCAGGTGGATCTCTGAGTTTGAGGCCAGCCTAGTCTACAAAGTGAGTTCCAGGACAGTCAGGGTTGTTTAGAGAAAAACAAAAAAACAAAAAACAAACCAAAAAACAAAGACAAAAAAACTGGGAGCAGGGACTGGAGCAGTATTTGCGTATCCAGTTCTGTGCAGTGTTCTTCACAGCAGCTAGAAAGTGAAAACAACCCTGCAGCCCCCACCCCACCCCCAGGTGAATAGAGAGAAAACCAGCAGGTACACACAATGGCGTATTATTCAGCCATAGAAAGGCATGAAGCCTTGACAGATGCTACTGTGTGGCTGGACCTTAAAAGCTTTGCGCTTAGTGGAAAAAAGGAAGCCAGGCATAAGGAAGGTGATTGTGTGATCCCACCTGTGTACAGGGCCTAGAATAGCACACAGAGGCAGAAGGTAGAAGAGGTTGTGGGGATGGGGTGGGGTGAGGGTACAGGAAGGAACAATGTCCTTTTGCTTGTTAAAGGCTGGGTTAAAGAGAGCACTGAAGGTTCTATACTTGGTATTTAAAGACACTGGGCTGTTCACTTCAAGGTGAAAATGATAAAAGTTGTGTGTTTTTTACCACAGTGGGGAAAAAATAACACTTGTTTTTTGAATCTCCTTGGTTTTCTGAGGCTCACATGTGTTCCTGGCAAAACTAGAGCTCACTGAACTCACCATGAGGTCCCTTGTTCTGCCACTTGGGTGCTTTGCAAGCACACACCACCACACAGCACATAAAGCGCACGCTGCTGGGGCTGGAGGGCAGGCTCAGAGGTGAAGAGCACTGGCACCTGTTGCAGAGGACCTGGGTTTTGGTCCAAGCACCCAGGTCATAACTGTCTGTAACTGCAGTCCCAGGAGATCCAGTGCCCTACTCTGACTTCTGAGGGCACTGCACACACACATGTCCACAGACACACGGCTAGCACACACACATGTCCACAGACACACGGCTAGGCAAATACTCATGCATAAAATAAAAATAAATCCCTAAAAGTGAAAAGAGTCATATCCTGTTGGTGGGAGTCTGGTTCCGGTTCTCTGTGCTTCTCCCTCACGGCTGAGCCTCACTGTCTCCGTCTCTGGAGGTGTGTGGCAGGCGTTAATGTCAAGTGGAGAGCTGCCTCCCACTTTTCTGTTTCCCCACGGGCCTTAGCCTGACATTTCTCCATCATTTCCAAGATCCTTGACCTCATCCCGTGTGTGTGTGTATGTGTGTGTGTGTGTATGTGTGTATGTGTGTGTGTGTGTGTGTGTATGTGTGTGTATGTGTGTGTATGTGTGTGTATGTGTGTGTGTATGTGTGTGTGTGTGTGTGTGTGTATGTGTGTGTGTGTGTATGTGTGTGTGTGTGTGTGTGTGTGTGTATGTGTGTGTGTGTGTGTGTGCGTATGTGTGTGTGTGCGTGCATGTACACTCATGTGCATTCACGTGGAGGCCAGAGGTTGATTTCCTCAGCTCCTCTCTGTACTGTTGAGGCTGGATCTCACTGAACCTGTATCTCACCAATTTGGTTAGACCCACTGGCTAGTGAGCTTCAGGTATCAGCTGTCCCCCCTTCCCAGCGCTGGGATTACAGACACATGCCACTGTGCGAGCTTTTCACACGGGTGCTAGCGTCTGAACTCCTCGGGCCTTCATACTTGAATAGTAGGCACTTTACCACCTGAGCCGTCTCTCTAATGCCGCTTTTCTTAGTAGATGAAATGCTGGCCGCCCCATCCATAGCCCCCACGGTCCTGGCTGCCGTCCTCGGCTGTCTGGCCCATGCTCCATTCTGACTGCTTTTCTCCACACCCATTCTGGTCTTCTGAATCCTGCCTTCCTCCAAGCAAAGTTCCAGCCTTAAGTGCGTGTCTGTCCCTGGCAGCCTGCCACAGCTCCCCGTGGCCTCTCGTGGCCTGCCTCCACTACTCTGTCCTCCCCTCAGGCCCTTCCCTTGCTACCCCTCCACCTGGCCTGTCAGCTGGAATTCCAAGTTTCATTTGTGTGATGCCTGATCAGAAGGCCCATGGGGCGTCTGGTGGTCGCATGGTGACCTCTTGCTGAGGACCGAGTGCAGGGACGGAAGTTGCATGTAGCGACTGCGACCGTGTGGGAATGAGGGCAGAGGCGGACATGGCCTGGACACGCCTGGTGGGGAGATGGCTGTAGCTGTGCGGCCCCGGCTGGTTAACGGGAAGAGACACAGTGAGATTAGCTTTACAAAGGTCTGCCTGAGCCAGGAGAGAAGCAGGCAGAGGTGTGGAGTAGACATTTAGTGGACAAGAACGTTTAGTGGACAAGAACGTTCATTCCACCAGCTTCCGTGAGCATGAGAGGGCGCCCAGTGGACGGAAGTAGAGAATGCACGTGACAGCCCGGCTGAGCTGGGCAGTGAGCTGGGCAGGCCTCTGCTGTGCTGCAGGCAGCAGACATGATGGACCCGCTGATGCTGCAGGTGAGGGACGGCAGCCCTGGGCTTGCTGAGGGGCTGGGAGCAGGACAATCCTTCTGCAAGGCCACTCGCATTGCCCACAGGCATGCTGGAAACACCTGCAAGATGCCAGCTGTGCCCTGTTAGCATCTCTGCACAGCCCATGAGAGCAAAAGACAAAGCTACCACCCTGGCCCCCTGGGGCTGGCCCAGGTCACCACAGCACTTAAGGGGGGCCAGCAGTCTGTGAAATGAGGCATGGCGAGAGTTGTAAGATCTACATCTAAACATGCATACGTAGTCTTTCCCTTTAAACCCGTGACTTGATGTTAGGCTGCATGCTGAAAGTTGCCTCACGTTAGTATTACAGCAGAGCCGTCCAATAAGGGAGAAGCCTTCCTGCCCCCCTCTAGGGGAAGAGACGGACGGTGCCGTCCTTTCTCAGAGCTCCTGGTCCTTCTCCCATACTGGGATTGGACATGGGGTTTTGTGTGTGTGAGGGAGGCTGAGCCATGCACAGCTCCAGCCCCTCACTGGAGTCTAAGCAAGGGCTCTACTGTGAGGCCATCCGTTTACATTGTCATGGGGGTGAAATAAGGTCCCGCTGTGTAGCCCTGGCTGGCTTGGCATTGCTTGTATCCTAGAGAGACCTCACACGGCAGTCCTGCTGCCTTAGCCAACAGAGCGAGCCGCCACAGCTGGCTGCTTTTATTGCTGTTTGATATTGAGATAGGTTCTCACCTAGTTGCCCAGGATGATCTTGAACTCACTGTAGCCCAGGCAGGCCTCGAACTTGTGACTCTCCTGATTCTTGAGACCATCATCCTTTGCTCTTCCTCTTTGTTTTGCCACCTTTGACAAAGTCTCAGAGCTGACTCCTTTCCAGACGTTTGTGCTTTATCATACTAGGTCCTCGGTTCTGTTACTGAGGGCTACCCCCATGCAGTTCAGGCCATCAGCTCCCAAGCTGTCCTTCTAGGGACCCAGGAGGTCACAGTGAAGGTCCTGTTTCCTGTGCCTGGTGAACCTTTACATGGGCTCACAGGCTAGCACCTTGCTTGTGTTGTACCCATGAGAGTACTTACCAGGTTCCCAGTGTGTTTCCACCTGACTGGTGACATCCTCCCTCCCAAGTGCCGTGTGACAGGGGATGCTTCGGAGTAGGACAGGGTGTTGTGTATGTCACATGCTGAGTTTTGTAGGGTTCTTTAAAGTGTGCAGGTATATTCACAGAAAACGTGGGTCTCTCCAAAGGAAAAATGCAGGGGGAGTGGAGTGGGCAAATCCTGCCTCAGTTTACCCATTGGTACCTTTTGGCGTTGGTACTGTGTGACTGTATCCTAGAAACACTGGCTGAGATGAAAAGGAAAGAGACAGACAAGCTCCTGTGTGACAAACCATGATTAGTGAGTCATCCACTCAGCAGCCTCCTCTTGGACCTGTTTCCTGGAGCTGACCAGAGCTGGTCAGGCTGTGCCACCTCCCCCGCTAGAGCTCAAACCTGCTGGGCTGGTTTGGGGAGGTGGCCCTATCTGGCTTGTCTCTGGGTGGCTGCTTCCTAGGTACCCTGCCCCCACAGGGAGGTGGTAACCAGAGACCTGGGAATTTGGAATCTCCCAGGCCTTGTTCTGCAGTGGGGAGGGAATGGGACTGGAGGGACACAAGTGGCACTGGCTACTTGGTGGTTGTCCCCACTGTCTTTACAGGGACCACAAGGCTGTTGTGGGCTTCACAGCCTAGGCCCTGTGCCCACTGGACCAGAGCTTTCTAGGCCCCCTCTCAGGGCTATTTTTGGTCAGATTACCTACCACTGAGTCTTCATGTATGCTAGGAGCTTGGTGGATTGGGAGCTACAGACAGTAGAAGACAAGAGATCACAGCTGTCAGGGCCAGGGGACAGCCTGGGCTGGTAGGAAGTGCTTCCTGAGCAGATGCAGGAGGCAGGCTCTGGTTGGACCCTCATACACTTTTGGTCCCAGAAAAACAGACAGTCCGAGAGGCTGCCCGGAGAGATCCTTACACTGAGAGCTTGCACAGGAGATCTGCTCAGGGCTAGCAGCCAGCTGGGCTTTTCAGAACAGATCAGGAGCAGAGGAAGGGAAGACGCCTCTTCCAGAGTGACTTGTTCAGGATGGAGGCTCTGAGCAACACTGCCTCATTCAGAGCAGCTAGTCAAGGGCACAGTGTCAGGGGGATCCTTAGGCCAGTCACACAACCTCTCTGGACTTTTTGGCTGCTCTGCTATAACAGAGGCCTGCTAGCGTGGCTGCCCTGTGCTGGGCACGGCTCCTTCTGGGTAAGCCGCTCACCACAGCGAGGTTAGTGCGGCATGTATTGGTCCCCGTTCTTTACCATCCCCCTCCCCCATCATCCATATCTCCACTTTCCACTCCCCTGTTTGTACCACTTGCTATAGTCCAAGAAAAGGGGATGGAGCCCACACTCCATCTCAGATTACCCACCTAGCCTACCCTGAGGTCTCTGGAGGCACTATCTTCTACCCAGCTCCAACCCACTGGTCCAGAAGCAAGCTCTCAGTGTAAGGATCTGTCCGGGCAGCCTCTCGGACTGTCTGTTTTTCTGGGACCAAAAGTGTATGAGGGTCCAACCAGAGCCTGGCTCCTGCACCTGCTCAGGAAGCACTTCCTACCAGCCCGGGCTGTCCCCTGGCCCTGACATGATCTCTCATCTCCCACTGTCTGTAGCTCCCAATGTTCTAATCTGCATCCCAGTCTACTGGTGCGCAGTCAGCTAAGCCCTGGTGTCCGGGCCTCTGTCATCCAGTGTGTGTGTGGATGGGGAGTTAGTAAGATGGGTGTGCCTGTTGGAGTGGAGGCAAGTCCTGCTGAGACCAGGCTGTGGCTGGGGTCCCTGCCAACCTCCCCTCTTTCCCACAGCTATGGGCCTACTGGCTCTAGCCCCACCTCCTGCCTCCCTGCCTCCCGCCCTCTGTGGGTGGGAGCCCCAGCCCCAGCTGAGCTGTTACTGCAGCTAAGCTGTGTCCCCACCGCTGTTAGCCTAGGGTGCAGAGCCAGCTGATCGGTCTCAGGGTGCCTGGAGCCTGTCCTTGTCCTCCTCTGCACCAGGAGGTCTGGCTACCAGCTGCCCTTGGAGAGGTGGCCCAGGAAGTCAGAAGAGGACGGCGGCAGCGGTAAGCAGGCTGCCTACAGCCCTCTAGGAGAGGGCGGGACTGGTGCTGGAGCCAGTGTGAATATGTGGGATGGGCCGCACCTTCCTTGAGTCCAGGGGTGGAGTGACTCTTGTTCCCATGGTGTGAGGTTGCAGGCTCCTGGGGAGTTGGTGTCTGAGCACAAGCCTCTGCCGATATCTTCCTGATGAGCCTTGAATGGACTGGTGTTGGTGTTAGGAACTCATTGTTTGCTGTGCATGGACCTGTGTGTGGTTGTGGGGTCTTGAATCCAACCTTGTAGCTTGAGTTGTAGTACTCAGTGCATCCTTCAGGTCTGGCAGTTGTAAGACACGAGGATTGTGTGTACACGCGTTCCCTTGTGCCTGCAGAGATGCTGGGGCCTATTGTGTATCACAGCTCTTGTAGTATGACTATAGGTATCTTTAGGGAGTGCTCCCACTGCCTCTTTGGGATGGGGGTCATCATATTTCAGAGGGGCTTATGGTGGGGTGCTCAGGGGTCCCCAGCCCTTCCACTTGCTGAGCCTGTGCCTACAAACTACTTCCCACGAATTCTCTCTGGTGCCCCCCCCAGCCTCCTCCACCAGGCTATGCTGGCACCTGGGTTTGAGGGGCAGGAGCTCAGCTCTGAGCTTACCTCACCATGCTGCACAGTAAGCACTGGCCCAACCCCCGCCTCCCGGCTCACGCCCCCATGACAGCTGTCACTCACATGCTTAGGATGCTGTAAGATAGAGGGTGAGTGACTGTGACCCCGGCTAGTCAGGGTAGCAGCATGTATGTTGATATCCAGTACGTCCATCTGTCTGAGGGCTTGTTAGGGTTACTGTTGCAGGGTCTGTGACACGACAGTGTGTGTTGTACTGATAGTTATCACTGGCTGCATGGCACGTGGGCCTGTGGCCTGGTGTGTGAGGTGCTGAGTACTGTGTGGCATGGCAGGGCGGTGGATAGGAGCCTCCTTTCTGCCTGTCCTTCCTGCAGGGAAGCCTAGAGCGATGTTTCCAGCCCTCACAGCTCACCTGTACTCTTAGGTTTCTGTGGCAGCCATCCCATCCCTAGGTACTATGGGTATGAGCCCAGGATGCCTGAGCCTGCCCAGGTCAGAGGCAAGAGCTGGCTGGGAAGCTTCTCACTCAGCCTTCGATGCAGTTGACTCTTCCTGCCCATGGTGCACACAGCTGGGTATACAACATTCCCATCCTGACTCTGGGGAGAGTGTCACTAGCACATGCACTGTACTGGAGGGGACTGTGACCAGGGTCATCTCTGGTGTGCTGATTCAGCCTCTCTTTGATGCCGCAGCAGTGGCAGGGATGGAGACACAGCAGCTGCGTGAGCCCCATGGCAGACCTGCTCTGCATGCCTCACTTGTGCTGTCTAACTGTTCCCAGCGGGAAGGGATGTCACAGTCTGAGGTCCAGAGAGGTTAGGTGACGTGTCCATGGCCGTGCAGCAGGATTGGCTGAGTCAGCACCTGGGTCTGGACAGTCTTTCTGCTCAGAGGCCCACAGAGCCCCTGTACTGAGATAGCCCCATGCTGGGCAGTGGCCAAGAGAGACAGGACCTGTGCACATGGGGCTGTCCTTCTAGCAGGAAGATGTCCCTAGAAGACCATCCAGACTGGATGAGAAGAATAATTGTGACAGACCTTCAAGGAGACACTGTCCTGGCAGGTTAAAGAAAGAGGAAGGGATAGGGCAAAGGCTGTGAGGTTGGGAGGTTCTGCCCATCCTTTGCACCGCCTACTGGGAGAAGACAGCGCTGCCTCTGGTCAGGATGAAGAGAGCACAGTTGTAATGGATTCCACGTGTCTCCAACCTCCCAACACCAGGGCACTGTCTCTGATTCATCACTTCGTGGGGCTGTCCCTATTGTGGGGATTTATGCCAGGTGTTGGGCTCTTACCTGTGGCTACAGTAAAAAGCTGTCCTCGATAAAATGGAGGCCTTGGCTGGAGTAAAGGACATTGAGGCGTCCCTGAGCAGTAAGCTCACTTTTGTGGGCCTCAGTTTCCTGGTTTGGGAAACAGGAAGGAAGAGGACTCCACCCACCGAGATGTGTTTGGGGGAATCCATGGTAGACCACTGTATGTGCCTGGCACATGCCTGCCAGAGCTCCAGCTGTGTGAGCCCCAGTGTTGTAGGCTGACACTCATACTGTGTGTGTGTGTGTGTGTGTGTGTGTGTGTGTGTGTGTGTGTGTGT
>NW_021620297.1:622129-636142 GCF_004785775.1 Grammomys surdaster
TGTGTGTGTGTGTGTGTGTGTGTGTGTGTGTGTGTGTGTGTGTGTGTGTGTCGGGGTAGGGGTGTTGAGCTCTCAAGTAGATGAACTGAAGGCCAGTGGGCCCAGCCAGGTGCTGGAATAAGCTATGTCCGGCAAGCCGGGCCTACAGAGTTCACATTCCCTGCCCTGGCACCATCTTGCCACCTCGGTTTTTGGAATGAGCAGAACCTGCCCACTCTACCCATGCCACACCTCCTAGGGGGTCCTGTCCATCTTATCTCCTGCTGGGTTGTCACAGCCATCTCCCTGGTCCCCTGTCCCTGTCCCTCCCTTGCCTAGACCCTGCCTGTATCTTCATCTTACTTGGGAGAGACAGAGCCCTTGCTGTGGCCCACAGGTGCCACCGGTCTGTCTCATCAGCAGCCCATTGCTTAGTCCTCTTGTCACCTCCTCTGTGTAGCCGCCAGGCCTTCTTGGCTACATCCAGCGAGTGCCCGCCTCAGTACCTTTGCCCTGACGTTTCTTACCTCCTGGCTGCTCCTCGTCCAGTGCACAGGGCTTCTGTGGACAAGGCTTCATGCACTGCAGGACTGGATTGACAGTTCCTACCTCTTCTGCCTGAATTTCTGAGCCACTTTTATTTCCTCTCAGGACTTAAGTCTGGCCTGCAGACCTTGGGTGGACCTGGTTTAATGACAGCCATCTTTCCCCAGTGTGAACCCCGCAGCAACTCTGTAGAGCTGAGAGCCAGGCAGGCTCCGCCTCAGCTGTCACTCAAGTGGACAGGAGGTGAAGGGCCAGCAACTAGGACCCTTCACTTGTGATTGGACAGTGTCTGATGAGGAAGAGTTAGGACCCCCTGGCAGAAGTGGGACCCTGTCCCAGCAAGAGGCCAGGGGACAATGGGACACATTTATATGGCGAATGGATATGGGCTCAAGAATGCAGGAGCCAGACCCCTCTGTTGCAGCTCAGTCCTGGAAAGCAAGGGGTACACTGAGGCAGGGAGGGCTTTCTTGGATCTGGTGACTCATTCCTTCAGGAGCATGGGAGAGGGGTGTGTCTGCCTCTCGTGAAAGATTGAAAGCAGAGCAAGGTGCAGGGCTGACTAGAAGATGGAGTACCCCACATTTGAAGAATCAGAGATTTAAAAGTGAAAGAAGCGTTTTAAAGAGTATAGTTGTTAGTGTGTGTCCTTGGCTGGAAGGAGCTGTCTGCCATACTGCTCCATCTGTCTCTCTTCCAGGGGTACCCAGTCGCCCCTTTACCTCTAGGGTCCAACAAGATTCCCCCGACATTGGCCTAGAGTAGCCCCTGTTCTGAGGTTTCTGGAAGCTTATGTTGGTGACTTCCCAGGGCCACAGGTTCCTTCATGGTGAGCATGTCAGTTCTAGAACCCAGTGAAGTACATTTGGTGGCAAGGACAGGTTTTCAGGCATCTTTTCTGTGACCAGCTGCCTGACCAGAGGCCCTGGAAGGGGGTCCAGGAAACCCATTTTCCATGAGACTGGGGCAAGCTGGATAGGAGGTGAAGTCCAGCCCCTGCAGTGCCGGCACAGGAGAGGAAAGGTGAGGCCTGTGGCCGGGCACGTAGAAACAGCATGGGAGCCGAGACTAGCCGGCCATGGCGCAGGCAAGTAAGAGCCCAGCCTGTTGTGCTCACCTTCCTGGGGCAAACCCTGGCAACCTCTGACTGGCTGAGTGCCTTGACAAGGGCTTTCTTCTCTGGAGTCTCAGTTTCCACACCAGAAAACTGGAATAGGGAGCCTCCATTGTAGGGCTGTGTGTATGGCGTGGGGCTGTGTGCCACTGGCAGGATCTGTGCCAGAAGCAGGGCCACAGGCCTGGGAGAAGTGGCCTACTCTAATGTCTGCTCTGGTTTTGCCCATGGGCAACTGAGGGGACCCTCTGTGCTTCATTTTCCTTACTTAGGGCATGGGGCTCACAGTGGCCCTCTGCCGGTCAGGAGGAAAGGTTGAGAGATACTGGGTAAAGTGGTTCAAAGAGAGGCGGCACACAGTAAGTAGGTGCACGTTCCTGCTGGCTACTGTTGTCATGTGACTAGCATTGAGGAGTTACTGCCTGAGTGTCAGTAAGAGTTGGCTCTGAGCCAGGCCTTCAGTGCCGTGCTGGATTGTGTTCTCTGTGACTCCTTGTAAAAGCTGCTGGAAGCAGCTACTGTCAGCACCCTCTAACAAGAGGAAACTGAGGCATAAGAACGGAGCTCTTTCCCCAGGGTGACACACTGAGCTTCCTGGCATGAGCTGTGGGCTGGGTCCTCACAGCTACAGAAATCAGGGCACTACAGTGCTAGCTAGCTCTCAGCCCTGGCATGAGCTGTGGGCTGGGTCCTCACAGCTACAGAAATCAGGGCACTACAGTGCCAGCTAGCTGTCAGCTGCGGTCTGAGGCCTGGGCTGCAGGGCTCTGAAATTCTGAGCTGGCCTGGGAGACCCATCCCAGCCATGAGAGGCCTAAAAGGGCTTGGGTGGGGCCTCTACCAGGTCATTATAAACATGGCCAGTTCCTCTGTTTGTCCTTCCCTCCATATGCTGCCCAGAGGAAAGGGGTGGCCCTGGTAAATATCCGGAGGTGTGCCCTTCCGTCCCGTCTCCCGCAGGGTCACAAGTGACTGCAGTATGCAAGGTGGCTCGGGGATTATGGGTGGGGGTAGGGGTCTGTGTTGGGGAGCATGGGAAGGCACTGCTAAGTGCTCCCCCACCTTTTCCATCCTGAGCACCTCTCTACTTGTAGTGAGTGATCACATGTACTACCACCCCCTATTTTACCAAATTTGGGAGCTACCTTGGGGCTCCCTGGGTGTGGGAGATGGGAACTGAGAGTAGAGCCAAGAATTCAGGGTGCAGAGCAAGCTAGCCCCGGAGGACGGGGAGCCGCGGGTCGCAACACCAGCCTCCACGCTGCATTAGGCAGCTTGAGGTGTGGCACTGTTGGAGTCGTAGAGACAGGCCTAGTGCCAAGGAGGACTAGGTAGGCCTGGTGCAGAGGTCGCCCGCCGTGGGTGCTGGGACAGGCCCGGCAGGAAAGGCTGGAAGGAAGGGTGCACACTGCTGCGCTGGTTCTGAGACAGAGAAGACTGGAAGCCAGAGGTGCCCATTCTGCCCCAGCTGTCCCAACCCTCAGCCAGACTCCTGGACCTGGATCAAGCAAAGAAACCAGACCAGCCGGGAAAGCCCTCTCCAAGCCTGGGGCTGGCCACCTGCTGGCCCCTTGGGACCAGTTGAGACAGGTTGGCTGCTGTATCCCCACCTGCCTCTCACTTGGCTTGGCTGCCAAACCGGTTTCCCTGGCTGGCTGCCCGTTAGTGTCCTTCTTGTAGGCTAAGCCAGTGACTCCCAAGAAAGAGAGCCATGCCTGGAATAGAGGAGACCTGGCTGGGGCCCTCTGGACACTTGTCTGTAGCCATGTCCCCAGCAGAGTCTCACTGGGTCGGGGTGCTGGTTCTGTGACAGCCCATCACCCTGCCAGGTACTAGAGAGCCAGGTGGGACAAAGATGGAAGTCCTCTGGGACTCTGGTCCTTTAGGTCCACTCATGAGACCTCCCATAGCACACCTGCCCTCCTCCATGGCTGGGTAGCACTTTGTGTGCCCAGTCCCTACCAGCATCCACCGTCACTAGCTATCTGCCCCAGGTAGACCTTAGTGGTCACAGGCTGTCTAGGTGGTCATCATGCCCCACTGTCAGCCAGGGTACAGTGGGTGTTAGTGACCGAGTGACTGATGGATCTTTTCTTCTTGTCTTTCAGATGAGTAACTCAGAGCCTCAGGAGGAGACGTCACCCACACAAGGGTGTTTCTAGCCCAGCCAGCTTCAGACCAGGTCTGTGTGACTCCAGGCTCTTCCCACAAGGCCAGTGTCCCCAGCATAAGGGGCTAGTCCAAGTCAGGGAGGGACTCAGTCGCTCCGTCCCCCAGGCCCCAGGTAGAGAGGCACAAGAAGGATTGTTGCGCGGCCGCCTAGTGTCCATCGTTGCTTGAGCCTCTGTGGGGTGCCACCATCATCCTGTCCTTCAGCTGGGGTGGACCCCAGGACCTCTCACCTACTATACACTGCTCTGCTGCTGAGCTGCAGCCCCAGACCCTTCTATCACTTGATTTTGAGACAGTTTCACCACGTTGAGCAGAAGAGCCTGAATCCACTCTATCCCGGGGAAAGCACTGAGTAGCCATTCTTCTGCCTCCTGAGTAGCTGGGATTGCAGCTACGCAGGCTGTGCCCCTAGCTGGGCTCATCTTTTGATTCTTTGTTGTTGTTGTTACTGATGTCGTTTATTTTTAATTTACTTTTTAAAAATGATTACTAGTCTTTGAAGTTTGTGCGTATGGGTGGTTTTGCCTGTGTGTATGTCTGTGCATCTCATGTGTTGGTAATGTCCTCGAAGGTCGGAAGAGGGTGTCATCTCCCCTAGAAGTGGAGTTATATACAGTTGTGAGCCACCACGTGGTTGCTGGGAATTGAACCCAGGTCCTCTGGAAGAGCAGTCAGTTTTCCTACCTGCTGAGCCACCTCTCCAGTCCCCCATTCCGTTTTTGAGGCAGCCTCTCTATGTAGTTCTAACTAGCCTAGAACTCACTTATGTAGACCAGGCTGGCCTTGGACACGCAGAAACCTACGTGTCTCTGCCTCTGAGTACTGGGACTAAAGGGGTGCATGTGTCACCGTGCCTGGCTCACCCCTGGACTCCTGACAGGCCTTTACTGGGTATCTATATAAGTGCCCAGCTGAAGACGCAGGCCCTAAGAGTGTCACATCACAGTGTGGAGAGGCATCCCATGTGTCTGTAGCCACTGACTGTAGTGGCCAGATTGGAGGCGGGGACTGTCACTGGTGCCCAGGGGTGGGACCAGGGAGGCTGTGTGGCTGGCTGGTTTAGGCACTACTGTCATTACTGGGGCTGGAGGGAGACCAGAGGCACTCCACACAGCCACAGCAGCAGCTTCCCCGTAGGTGAAGGGCATCTGAAGGTGATGTGGTGGCCTGCAGGCTGTGTGCTTAGGAAAGCATTCAGTAGTGACCCAGGGAACTGGAGGAGGGCACGGAGGGAACTCCTGGGCTAGTAGACAAGAGGGCCTGCCTGTGCAAAGGTCCTGCAGAGTGAAAGCTGCAGTGAAGGAGACGGGCTGCGTGAGGTCCCCAGGCCACAAGGAGCTGTGGCTCAGAGGAGGAGACAGCTGGGCCTCACCCTCTAGTTGCTCAAGAGGAACCCACAAAAGTAGCCGCTCGGAGGGCCCCCGGGGGAGGCTGCTGCCCCCTGCTGGTATATGGGAAAGGTGCTGAACTGACCTGGGCAGAAGCAGAGAACTGGGGAAGGTTTGAGTGACAGATGACCTGCCACTGATCCCACGTCCCCTGCTGCTTCCTTCCTGCAGGTGCCTGTAAGAACCCCAGCCACCCCGGTCACACTCTGTGCTAAGGCCCTGGAACCATGTTTGGAAAGAAAAAGAAGCGGGTGGAGATCTCGGCCCCATCTAACTTTGAGCACCGCGTGCACACAGGCTTTGATGAGCATGAGCAGAAGTTCACGGGGCTGCCCCGCCAGTGGCAGAGCCTGATTGAGGAGTCAGCGCGCAGACCCAAGCCCCTGATCGACCCCGCCTGCATCACTTCCATCCAGCCTGGAGCCCCCAAGGTAGCCATCTCCACACCACCTCTAGCCCAGAGCCCAGGCTGCCAGAGCGGCCCGGCCCTTCGGTTACTCCTGGCAGACCCCCCCCCCTCTGTAGCCCACGGCCAGCCTTCTACCTGCCAGGGCAGTCCTGGAAGCCCGTGCTGTCCTCTGACCTCCACTCCACATACTCAGCCTGGGTCTCCAGTGCTTCGTGACGTGGGAGACAGCCTCAGGGCTCGGCTAGAGGATGCCTAGGCTGCATTCCAGGGTCCGGGGAGCAGCTGAGGCAGATGCGAGCCCGGCAGCAGCCACTCAGTCTTATCTTCCTGAGCGAATTGTCAGAGTCGGAATGGGACCCGAGGTCTAGATCCAAGGTCCTCTCCCTTACCTCACCCCCATGTGCAGTATGAGAATTGTGGCCTCCCTGCCTAGGCAGGACTACAGCCATGCAGGCCTGGTGACACGAGTGCCCCTGCTGGACTCGTGCCATGGGTGGTGGGGCCCAGAGGAGTGCAACCAGACTTGTCCCTACTGGGAGGCATTGGGAGTGCCTGTGGTCAGCAGGCTGGCTGCCTGGCACTGCAGCTGACTCACCCTCTCTCAGTGACCAGCCAGGGTGCCCGCAGCCAAGGTGCTTGGGTCCAGGCTGGGGTCTTTCTGGTTTTCTGTGACCCCGAAGGGTCACGTGAGAGCCTTGACTTCTCTCTATTGCTTAGAAAGCCCCTCTTGTCATCTCAGTATGGGCTTTTCATGACCCAGGCCAGCTGGAAGCCAGTAGCAACTGGTTGTCAAGTAGGTCCCACTGTAGTCCCCAGACAGCCCACCCTAAGCACTCCCGTGACGCAGTGAGCTTTGGGGTCATTTCTCCCAGGTTGTGTGTCCCCAAAATCTCACCCCTGCTCTGTGTACCCTTGTGCTTCCACACCTTCCCACAGTCATGAAGAGGAAGGACACTTGTCCTAATTCACGTGTAGGCACTCAGCTGGTGCTGCCTACATGGCCAGCTTCTTGATCATTGACTCCAGGTTCAGTCCCGACGCCTGGCAGGTATCCACTGACTGAAAAACAAACAGAGGATGTGCCTGCTCCGAGGTGTGGTGGAGGAGGTTTATTGTGGGTATGAGGGAGCACGTAGCCAGAGGCAGACACATCTGGTGGAGTCCAGAGTGGACTCGACCCTGAGGCGGGCCGTGGGGGCGGGGGGAGAGCCAGGAGGCCAGGAGGCCAAGAGAGTAAAAAGGTCAGTACAGCCAGAATGGCTGGAGTATAGAGGGAGAGACATCTTCAGGAGAGCAGTCGAGGCCCTGAGCTGGAGAAGTGTAGGGTATGGGGCAGCAGTGTATGCCAGAAAGAAAGACCCTGTAACAGGTAGGGACTGAGGGATTCTGGGAGAACCTAGAAGCCTGGTCTGCTTTGATATGTAAATAGGCACCTCAGCTATTTGCCCTGGGTTTGAAACCTAATATCCACCTTTTTCTTGGTTCCCTGGACAAGGTCAGGCTTCCAGGCATACAGCCAAGACCCACAAGAGGCTGGGACCACAGCTTGCCATTAGGAGCCTTGTGGGCTACGGGTGGTTCCCAGGAGCTCAGGACATCCTCAGCCTCAGAGGCTATCCAGTCCTGTCTCTGCCTGCCACCTGAAGGCAGTGGTAGGCAGCTGCCCGCCTCCGTGTCTCCTTCCTCCTCCCTCCCTTCCTTTTGCAAAGCACCTTCTTGTGTAGACTCCAATCTAGGACCCAAGGCATGGGTAGACCGTGAATGGTAGAACAAGTGCATGCTCAGTGCATGGGAAGTTCACAGGGGTGAGGCGGCCTACTGGGTGCACGGTCATGTCAGCTGCACCAAGGGCCTAGAACACTGGTTCTCAACCTGTGGGTCATGACCCCTTTGGGAGTCACATATGAGATACTTACATTACAATTCATATCAAGTCTCAGAGAAGTATGCTTTGATCAAAGACCTCTGGAAGGGAATGGGACAGCCCTGGAGACACTTGGAAGACATAGGTTGTAGGCAGGGCAGAGAGCTGACAGACACACATCTGGTGTATTGGAGGAACAGCCTGATGTGCCCAGCACTCAGGGTATAGAGAAGCCAAAAGGACCACAGCTCAGCGGGGGTGGGTAATGTAGGGCAGGGAGAGAGATACAAGGGCTGGTGGTTCAGGATAGAGTCCAGCTGACGTTTGCCACGCGGCTCCCAGGCCTCCTAGGCCTTGGCTTTGGGCTGTGGGCTTTCTATTCTGTGCCACATCCTTTGCCCCAGGGGATCAGAGCTGCGTGGTTTGAGGGTTAATGATGCTGGCAGCCTGCAGGGGAGGAAGTGCTGAGCCCAGCGGCCTGTAATTTGCAGCTCCTGGGGCCTGATTACAGACTGGGTTCTCTTCCCTCGCCCCAGTCCACAGGGCAGAGCTTGCTGCCAGGCTAGGAGCCAAGGAAGTCAAGAGGCACTTGTTGGGGGAGCACCCAGAGTGGGTGGTGGGCATGACAGCAGTACCTGGGGCATTGCAGGGTCCCCTGCCACCCCAACCCGTCATCACCAAGCCGTCACTTCACCTGTCTCTGTCTTGTTTCTGTGTTGTATTGTCTTTTCTGTGTCGGATGCACGGCTGTGTCCTCTCCTTCCTGGCTCTACCCTGCCGTTGCCTGGGCCCCAGACCATCGTGCGGGGCAGCAAAGGTGCCAAGGATGGTGCCCTCACACTGCTGCTTGACGAATTTGAGAACATGTCGGTGACACGCTCCAACTCCCTGCGCAGAGAGAGTCCACCACCGCCTGCCCGTGCCCACCAGGAGAACGGAATGCTGGAGGAGCGGGCAGCCCCGGCCAGAACGGCCCCTGACAAAGCTGGAGGCAGAGCCCGGGCCACAGGCCACAGTGAGGCAGGCAGTAGCAGTGGTGACAGACGGCGGGTGGGGCCGGAAAAGAGGCCCAAGTCTTCGAGGGAGAGCCCAGGAGGGCCCCAGGAGGCCTCCCGCGATAAGCGCCCCCTCTCTGGGCCTGACGTCAGCACTCCTCAGCCTGGCGGTCTGACCAGTGGGACAAAACTGACAGCGGGCAGGCCCTTTAACACATACCCACGGGCTGACACGGACCACCCACCCCGGGGTGCCCAGGTAACCCATCTTCACTTTAGCACCTTAGTATCCACTCCATTGCTTCCCTTCCCCCCTCTGCCCCCAATCCAGACCCTAGTGAGTTTCTCATCCTGATCACCCATCATCTGGATGGGGAGAACTAACGCGGTCCCCGCTCACAGTGGTCCCCGCTCACAGCGCCTTTCCTCTGTTGCAGGGGGAGCCACACACCATGGCCTCTAATGGGCCATCAGCCACAGGCCTGTCTGCTCCTCAGTCTTCCTCCCGGCCTCCTGCCCGAGCCCAGCCCAGCCCAGGAGTGCTGGGCCCCCATGCCTCTGAGCCCCAGTTGGCGCCCCCAGCACGTGCCCTTGCTGCCCCTGCTGTACCCCCTGCCCCTGGGGCCCCTGGGCCTCGCTCACCACAGCGGGAGCCTCAGCGAGTGTCCCATGAGCAGTTCCGGGCTGCCCTGCAGCTGGTGGTGGACCCAGGGGACCCTCGCTCCTATCTGGACAACTTCATCAAGATCGGCGAGGGCTCCACAGGTATTGTGTGCATAGCCACTGTGCGCAGCTCAGGCAAGCTGGTGGCCGTCAAGAAGATGGACTTGCGCAAGCAGCAGAGACGTGAGCTGCTCTTCAATGAGGTGGGTGCCGGCCGGGAAGCCCAGTAGTCTGCCTCCTCTCCTCACAGCTGTCCCAGCCTAAGATGCCTATGCCTCTGTCATCCCAAGTGCCCATGACTTGTTCCAGCTAGTCCTGGGCCTGTGTTCTCCCTCCAGACCTCTTCTCTCAGGCTTCCTGTCTCTGGGATACCCTGCCATACCTCACTCCAGACCACGGCCCAGTGTCCCCTTCCTCCAGTCCCACCTCTGTGAAGCCTCTTTCTCTCACCCGTGGGCTCCTGCTCCAGCTTTTCTCTCAGGCCTCCCCTGGACACGCCGTATATAACGTCTGAGAGAGGAGTCCTTGGCTTTCAGCCTCGACAGGCCCTCCTCGTGTCCCCCTGTCTTCACGTCCCATCAGATCCTAGTCCCAGCTAGCTCAGAACCAGGCACTCGGTTCAACTCAATTTCTGGCTCTGGGTATCAGCCTTGCCATCCATCACAAAGGCAGTTCTGAAGTGTGGGTATGACAGGTACCCCCTGCCCTGCTACAGGAGTCCCCCGAGGTCCTGCTCGGAGGCTGTCGGGCTGCTTGCCTGTCTCCTAAGACTTGTACCTCACCTGTTCCACATCCTGGGGCTCCACCCACACCATAAATTCCTCCTCACGCTCAGCCTGCTCCTCTGGTCCCTGTAAGCAGTGCTCCCCGCCACCCTCATCACCCAGACCTTTGTCAGTCCTCCATCTGGAGGGCTCCATTAAGGTGCGCCACATGCATACATGTGCGCACACACGCACAGCTTTTCCTCCATACCTGCCTGTCCTCCTGTCCTCTTTA
Source organism: Grammomys surdaster (assembly GCF_004785775.1). Taxonomy (NCBI): domain Eukaryota; kingdom Metazoa; phylum Chordata; class Mammalia; order Rodentia; family Muridae; genus Grammomys; species Grammomys surdaster. The sequence continues at coordinate 632,259 of NW_021620297.1, forward strand.
CTTCTCCAGATGCCCCCTGGTAGTCAGACCACTAAAAGACCGGCCAGGACTGGTCAAAATTAGAGAACCTGCATGGTGTAGGAAGCTAGGGTGTACCCCTAGAATGAATTGGTTGCCCTCAGGCTGGCCTCCAGGTCTTCTTGGCTTTGGAGAAGGGAACAGCTGGAGTGAGCTAGTTTGCCGACGTGCAACCTGCTAGGAGGTGGAGGGAGGCTGGCTGGTGCCAGGGCTACAGGTGCCCACAGTCCCATGCTGACTCTGCCCCTGCCCAGGTGGTGATCATGCGGGACTACCGGCATGAAAACGTGGTGGAGATGTACAACAGCTACCTGGTGGGTGACGAGCTCTGGGTAGTCATGGAGTTCCTGGAGGGAGGCGCCCTCACAGACATTGTCACCCACACCAGGTACTGTACCGCAACCTGCTGGCTCATGTGCTCCCAGGGGTGGAGCTGGGACCCTTTAGGCTCTGGTGATAGACAGGTACTCTCCAGGGTGTAGGTGGGACCCTGAGGACAGGCACACAGCATGGGGTCATAGCATGTTGACTCCCCGGACCCCTGTTGAGGCAGGTCTTTCTGACCTCTGGATGTCCTAAAGCAGGGTAGGGGCCTCTTAGCTCCCCACCCTCACCCCACGGTGGGACGCATGAGGAGGACCCTGGGTGCTCAGTTGCTCCTTCTGCCCACACAGGATGAACGAGGAACAGATTGCTGCCGTGTGTCTGGCTGTGCTTCAGGCGCTGTCTGTGCTCCATGCCCAGGGTGTCATCCACCGCGACATCAAGAGTGACTCCATCTTGCTGACCCACGATGGCCGGGTGAGTGAACGGGATGGCTAGATGTGTGTAGGGGCAGCTTGAGGGAGAGAATGGCGCTGTCTCTTGCCTTATCGTCATGGTAGAGCAGAATGCAGCCAAACAGCTCCCTTCTGGGTGGCCAGGAGATGGGGAGCCTGTGCTGAGGGCCTGTTCCCTTCGCACACACATTCGGGACAGCTCCTGTCCCTGTTAGTCCTCTGGAAACCCACAGACAGGCCCCTCTCACTCGGCCTCCAGCCGATTTCCAGGCTCAGCTGTCACCTGGTGCTGGGTCCCTGCCTCACCCTCTGCCTCTGTGGCCATGAGCCTCTGGTGGCTGGAGGGGCAGCTGGCTGATTTGTCCCTTACAGAACGGCCCAGAGAAGGGGTCCCATTGGTGGAATGCACTGTCATCGTAGAACTGGAAGCTAAGATACCTGACCAGGGCCCAGCGAGGAAGGGATTGGGCAGCAGCCACGGCTCTGGGCAACATGCTTCCCAGCCAAGGCTGGCCTGCCTCACCTGTTGTTTTCTTTCATTTTATTTTTGTTTTGACAAGAAGGTCTCACTGTGTAGCCCCTGGCTGGCCTGGAACTCGGTGTATAGATGAGGGTGGCCTTGAGTTCACAGGGATCTGCCTGTCCCACACCTAGTTGTTTTTTTTTTTTAATGGGACACTGTCTTCTGTGTGTCCATGGCTGGCCTGGTACTTGCTGCATGCCCAGGCTGGCCTTGAACTACTGTCTTGGATTCCTGAGAGCTGAGACTGCAAGCATGCTCCACTAGGTCTTCCCCGTCCTCCGTCAGGACTCAGAAGGGCCCCATCACCCTGGCACTCGGGCATTGGGCCAGGCTCACTGTGGACTCAAGCTTCCCTGTGTTCCATGTGCCATCCTGGATGCCTCCCTGACTTTAGCAAGCCAGTTGGAGCACAGGGTTGACCAAACCTCCAGCAGTCTGGACCCTGTGGTGTGAAGCTGGCTATGCTGGCTTCCCCCTTTTAGACTGAGGTCTTGACTCTGAATCCGGGGCCGTGGTTGAGTCAGCTAGTATCTGTAGTCTAAGAGGACATGATTTCTGGGGGCAGAAGAGCCACAGCTATCAGAGAGAGGGCCCATGGCTCCAAAAGTGTTCAGTCCTGGATGCTAGTTGTAGCAGAGGTTCAGACTCTTGAGCCAGTGAATAGAGCGCGTGTTTCCCCCGGGCCCTGGCCTTCAGAGCGTCGTCTGTCCTGGTCTCTGCTGAGCCTCTCTGCAAGGCTTGAACTACATCCCCTAAGACCCTCCGACACCTGAGGGCCCTGCCAGTAGGGAGCAGAGCTGGCCTCACCCCTGCTGCTCAGGGGAGCCTGTGTGTCTGAAGCAGTCAGGTAGGTGGGCACCTCTGACCTGCAGCCCCTTCTGCCTCAGGTGAAGCTGTCCGACTTCGGGTTTTGTGCCCAGGTGAGCAAGGAGGTGCCTCGGAGGAAGTCACTGGTGGGCACACCGTACTGGATGGCCCCCGAGCTCATCTCCCGCCTTCCCTATGGGCCAGAGGTAAGCCCGGGAGGGGCCCAGCTACCCAATCCCAAGTGGCCTGCAGGAGGTGGCCCGAGCTTCCATTATCTGTTGGAAAAAGCAGGCTGACCGCAGGGGAGCCGGTGCTGCTAGGGAAAGGGTGGCATCGTCCTTGAGGCTGTAGTCACCACCTGAGCCTGGATGCTGTAGCGTCCTAGCCCTGAGACTCTTCGAGTCAGCAGACTTGATCCCCATAGGGCAGGGGCAGACCGGAGCAGGGCTCCACAGGAGTGAGGCTAGCCTGAGCTCACTCTCTTGGGTCTGTCTTAGTAAGGATGGCTTGTGAGGGACAGGAATGGGGCCTGGACTCACTCAGCAGTCCGTGGCAGCTGCTGTTGCCTAGACCCGAGAATTCCGGGTAGACAGGCTTGCACTCTCCACAGGTCATGGGCTCAGGACTAGAGACAAAGGTGGAGGCCGACAGAGGCCACTCCTGGAGCTGGCAGAGGACTGGCCCTCTGCCCTCAGGACTGTGGTCCCTTTCCCGTCCTAGGTGGATATCTGGTCACTGGGGGTGATGGTGATTGAGATGGTAGATGGGGAACCCCCCTACTTCAACGAGCCACCCCTCAAAGCCATGAAGATGATTCGGGATAACCTGCCACCCCGACTGAAGAACCTGCACAAGGTGAGCAGAACAGGCTGTACCGTAGAGCAGGCTGTACCATAGAGCAGGCTGTACCGTTGCTGATTCCTGGTGGCTCCCCAGCCCCAGGGACAGAGCTCTGGGTCCCCTGAGCCCTTGGCCACCACAGAGCTTGCCTGACTGTAGGGCTGTCTGTTGGAGAACTTGCATGTGGGAAGAGGCTGCCTTCAGCTTGCCCAACCACAAGAGTGGGGAGGAGGAGCCGTAGGAGATTCTGGAGTGGTAATGCCTAAGACTTCTCTGACCTTCCCTAAGATGCTGTCAGCCCACAGGATGTTATAGGAAAGTGGACCCACAGCAAGTAATGCTGTCCATAGCTGTCCATAACGCTGTCCTCCTGCACTGTGCTCCTTCACAGGCGTCACCGTCTCTGAAAGGTTTCTTGGATCGCCTGCTGGTGCGTGACCCAGCCCAGCGGGCCACTGCCGCCGAGCTGCTGAAACACCCGTTCCTCACCAAGGCGGGGCCGCCGGCCAGCATCGTGCCCCTTATGCGCCAACACCGAAACAGATGAGCCCGAGCCTAGTCCTGAACCAAAGAGTCCCGGGCCACCCTGCCCGGCAGAGGCCAGTTGAGGGCCAGCCGGCTCCCACAGCCCATGAGACACTCAAGGGCACCACCGTCACTGTGCTGGGGCCTTCGTGGGGCCCTACTGCTGAACTCTGGTTTTGATTCCATGACTTGTAAAGCCACACCAGGACATGTGGGAGCAAGTGAGGCTCCCAGGATATCCCAGGACGGGCCCATCCACTGGGCGCTGTCTACAGGAAAGAAGACGGCTGCCCCATCACTGGAAAACTGCATCAGGGGCCACTGAGGCAGAGCAGATGCTGTGAGAAAGGTGGTGTGTGTGTGTGTGTGTGTGTGTGTGTGTGTGTGTGTGT
>NW_021620297.1:636242-641258 GCF_004785775.1 Grammomys surdaster
TGTGTGTGTGTGTGTGTGTGTGTGTGTGTGTGTGTGTGAGAGAGAGAGAGAGAGAGAGAGAGAGAGAGAGAGAGAGAGAGAGAGAGAACGCACACGCAAACCCAGAAAGTCCAGCTCCTCTGTCCTCCGCCTGCCTGGTGCCCAGCCCCTGACCCTGAGCCATTGAAGGGTCAATCATGAATGTTTGAAGAGTGGCCTTTTCCCAGAGCCCCACACCCTCTTTCCATAGGAGACATGGGGCCCCCCTCCCCCAACCTCTGCAGCAAATGACTACTGCACCAGACGGCCTCTGTTTTCTAGAAGTCTATTTATATTGTCATTTTATAACACTAGCTGTGTCTCTGTCTCAGCCTGGGGACAGATGACCTCTGACCTGTGGGGTGGCTGGCCCAGGGACAGAGCCGCTTTGAAGAATCAGGCTTCTGTCCCCCACCCTGCCACCAATCCCTCAAGTTAGTTTTACAATTAAAGTATTTTCTTGGTTTTTTGTTGTGTGTGTGTGTATATGTGTGGTATATGGAGGCAACTGCCCAGCTGTGTAGTAAGGGAAGTTTGGAGACTGGGCCTGTGAACCCAGGCATCGTGGGAGAGATACTCCACCCGACTCCCTACATGGGACCAGTGCGCCCCAACTCTGGAAGCAGCCGGTCGGCCAGAGCTGGTTTTCAAGTGCTGACATTTCCACATCCCAGTGGCCTGGGATTAGTTTTTCCTCTTTTTATTTTTTTATTTCTTTGGGACAGGATTTCACTACATAGTTTAGGCTGGCCTAAATTCATTATGTAGCCCAGGTTGGCTTCAAACTTGCCACACTCCCCTGCCTCTGTCTCCTAACACACATGGCCTCGTCTGGAAATGTCACACTGTTTGACGTTAATCCTGCTGAGCATAGGAACTAGTAAATGAGCTGTTTGGTAAGTTAGTTAACGGGCTTTTTAAGATCACCTGAGGCTGAATAGCCTGGCGCTACCTGCTCAGGACCCTTACTCAAGGACAGCACCTTCAAGCCCACCATGGGGAAGAAGAATGCCAGAGCAGTGAACACTCCACCTTTGTCTCCTACGCTCACCCATCGCGGCCTCTGAAATTCCCCAGGGGCAGCTAGTCTGGGAGTGAGGGCCAGTTGAGCACCGGGACCTGGGCTCAGTGCCGACCAGACCACCCCATGTCTACTGCCATCCAGCTGTGGCCTCCAGAGGGTCAGGCCTGTTTGTGGTGGGGCCATGCTAAGTGCCCAGTGACTTCACAGGTGTAAATGTGACAGAAGCAGCTCCTGCTGTTAGGAATGGAGGCTTGGCTGGAGTGGATTCCTCTGTAAATAAACAGGCCCAAATTGACAGAAGAAAAGAGGAAACCAACATATGTCCAAAGCTAAGTTCTAGGCCTGGCTGCTAATACAGGAGAGATGGACCTGGGGCTGGGGTGTGGCTCAGTTGGTGGAGTCCAGTCTCCAGCACCGTATAAGTAAAACCAGACCTGGTGCTGTATGCTTGTCATCTAGAACTCAGCCTGGTGGCAGTTTTCAAAGAGAGGCGGCCAGGGCTGCATGAGACAGTGAATCAAAACTGCTGACGGTGGTATTGTGTGCCTTTAGTTCCAGCACTTGGTAGACAGAAGCAGGTGAATCTCTGTGAGTCTGAGGTCAGCATGATCTACAGTCAGGACTCTCTAAGTGGGACTTTGTCTCAAGAGAAAAACCAGTGAGACATAGCAAACATTAGAGGGCTCCAGCTTATTCCAGAGAGCAGGCCCAGAGGAATAACTCACTCTGCTTAGTGGGGGCTGGTGAACCAGAGGAGTGTTAAGAACATTCCAGAGCCCTGTGGCTGAGAGCCTGAACTCCCTGTGATCCCGCTGGCAGCTGAACCTCTGGGAGGTACCATGCCACAGGATGAAGACATGCCCCCGGACAGTCACCTGCTTTACTGTATGCCCTGCTGGTTTGGGCTCCTTCACTATCCTGCATTTGGAAGGGATGGTTCTTGGTTTCACAATGGGAGTAGTTGCCTGAGGCCCAGCCCTCTCCCAGTTCTGCCTCCTGCTCCTGTCACCTATGCAGAAGTGTCCCCAAGGATCAGTCACTTGCTGTCAGGAATACCTAACTCTCTGACTCAGTCGGGATTTACTGCACAGATGTCAGTCACACTTTAGGAGGACTGGAGGGGCCAAAAGGCCAATTACCCAGATGCCCATGGTGGGTGCAGGGGCACTGTCACAAGAATGGCTAGATGGAATAGAGAGGCCTGTGGTATTACCAAACCCTGGACAAGAAGGTCACACATGTGCCGTGGACAGAGCAGAATGGCTTCTCCCAGCTCCCCACTCTGAACTTGAAGAGTCTTCCCAGGTACAGCCTTCTTGGTCTACTGTCAAGGATTTTTTTTACAGTGTGCTTTCTTGGGACCTCTAGACTGCACAGAATCAGGGACCCCAGGTGAACACGTGGGAGGGTCACGTGTGCCACCTGCAGTGGCAGCACAGTCTAAGGATGAAACTGTCAACCTGCTTTGCCCACATGTAACTGGCCAGACACCACACTCTCCAAGCAATGACTCGACACAGCTGGGTGGTTGACACGTGGAGCCCAAGTGCAGGTGGGCCACAGAGATGTTTATTCTGCCTGCCAGAGGGGCGTAGCCTAGAGCCCAAACAAATGGCGGAAACAAGTCAGACCAGCGGGTCTCTAAAGTATTCATCCTTGGTCCACCCTGAGAATTTGCAAATGTGATTTCCTGGGTTCCACCCAGGCTGAATCAGAACCTGGGTTGGCCCATCAACCTGTGTGTCAACAGGGATTCTGATGTCTGCTCCATTATGGAAACCCCAGAAACAAGGCAACCTTTCTGTGCTAAACATGCCACTGGGATTCTTTCTTCAAGTAGCAGGGACTCCAGCCTCCCTCTGCCCTCCATCCTGGGAGTAGAACCTCCTACAAAAAGGACTGACTCTTTTAAGGATTTGAGCCAGGGATTATGCCACCTCGTCATTGGCTAGGTGTTTGGCCATGCCCAGGGGCAAGGCGGGTTGGATAATGTAGTCCTTGCTGTGGCACAGACTTGAGAAGCCCCACCCCGGTGGCTCATTGGATTTGCTGGGTTTGACCCTAGGAACTGAGGCTTAATGACACATCAGAGTTCAGAGACAGATAAGATGTGTGCAGGGGGTCCCCATACAAGAAAGGTGACCTCTGCAATAAGGGAAAAGAGATTGTTAAATAACAGTTCTCAGGAATTCTACAAAAGAGAGGGCAGCCTGCTGGCTGGCAAGAATGTCCAGCTGGTAAAGAAAGGTCCCCGCTGTCAAGCCTAATGACCTGAGTTCGATCCCCGGGATCCACATGAGGGGAAGGAGAGAACCAATTTCTGTAAATTGTCCCCTGGCACGGACAAAAACAAGTGAATACATTATTAAAGTTTCTTAAAGGCAGCCTGGTTTTGTGCTGTCCAGAACAGGACCCCCAGGCACATGTGTGTGCATATTTAATTTTAACCTAATGTGTCACTCACTCTGCCTACCATCCATAAGCCCCCGGATGTAATTCTCAGCACCACAAAACTAAACAAAAATGAACATGAAATGAAATTTATCAGTCTGGTGCTGGAGGATGGCTCTGTGGCTAAGAGCACGGGCTCCTCTCGCAGAACCCATTCAACTTCCAGAGCCAACATGGCGGCTCACGTGTGGTCCCGTGAGCGTGTTAGGAAACGGACGAGTGTGTCCCATACTAGTGCTTTTAACTGCTGAGCCGGCCCTCCAGCCTCAACCACTGTCTCTCATCTTTCACTCAGTCTAGGATCTCAGCTCAGGGAACGAGTCCTACCTACCACTCATGTTCAGGGTACATCTTCCTATCTCAGTTAAGTTGATCTAGAAACTTCCACACAGATGTCTGTGAGGAGCTGATGCCTGTCTCCTTGGTGATTTTAGACCCTGTCAGTTTGACAATTAATATTAACCATTTCATTCCCATAAGAACCCCCTCCTCGGGTATTTGGTCACAGTGATGTGACCAAGAGCCGCCAGAAAAAAGTCCACGACTGCAGAGCCAAAATAAGACATCTGAAATAAAACTATATAAAGACCATAATTGAACAAATAAAATGAACAAAAAGAGTTAATAATATAAAAATCAAGATGTTTCACTGACACCAGACATGACAGTAGCATACAGGAGTCTGAAGTAGGGGAACAGAGAGTTCGGGCCCGCCTGGGCTACAGAGTGAGACCATGGCTCAAAATGAAGTAAGTAATTAAATAATTTGGAATAGTCAAGTTTCAGAATGGGGAAAATATTTGCAAACATTCACGCTAACTAGATAACCAAGGAAGAAAAAGAGCCGTTTTATCAGGAACATAGACAAAGGTGTGAGCGGTCAGGTTGGAGGAAGAAGAGCCCAGACGTCACGAAGTCAAGTGCAAGGCTGTGACTCATTAGCCAAGAAACGCAAATGCAAAGCGGAGCGCCATTGCACACTACCTACCCGGAAAAAAATAAGTTGGCTGGTGTGCTACCTCATGATGGATCAGTGACACTGGGGACGTGGGCTGAAAGCTCTAAAACCGCGAGCCAAGCCTTCCATTCAAAAATAATAAACGCTGCGGGGCTAAAGAGATGCCGCGATTGGTAAACGTGCTCTCCCCGTAAGCATGAAGCACTGAGTTCAGATCCCCAGATCCCAAGTACGGCTAAGGGGTTGTAGCTTGTGTCTGTAAACCCAGGGCTCCTACTGGAAGATGGGGGCGGGGGCGGGAAAACGGGAGACTCTCTGAAACCGTGTAGACCTGCTGGTCTGGGGGCTGCAACATCTAAAGCAAAGTGGAAGACAAAGATGGGCAATTGGGGTTTTACTATGACCTCATGCGCTGTGGTACTCCTGAGTGTGTGCTTGCACACAAGAGCATGCACATGTGCAAACACACACACACACAGAGTAAGGTGGAGGATGCACCTCAGCGGTAGAGCCCCTGCCTAGAATCCCCCAGTGAGGGGCTGGGGGCGTGGCTCAGTGGTAGAGC
>NW_021620297.1:641268-642417 GCF_004785775.1 Grammomys surdaster
CTAGAATCCCCCAGTGAGGGGCTGGGGGCGTGGCTCAGTGGTAGAGCCCCTGCCTAGAATCCCCCAGTGAGGGGCTGGGGGTGTACATATATTCCTCCCTGGAGAACAGATCTGGATCACACCGTTTCCTGCCATCAAACGACATTCAACCCAATCTGTTTTTCTTCCTACCAATCTGACTGTTGCTCCCCACTCCTGCACCTCTGACCTATGCCCTCATCCCAGCCCCGAGTGCCACCCTCCAGCAGGCAGAAGACCTGGATTCGTGAGGCACATACTGATTTTGCAGCAGAGTAAAGATGTGCACGCAAGGTGTCTGGGCATGGTTCCTCAGCAGGGCAGCGTCTGGCCTTCATGTACTTCCTGCCCAGCAGACATGGCTGCAGCCCATTTTGGAACAAATAGTAAACAGAGTTTGTGGAGGCCATGCCCTGGCGAGGCAACATTCTAGCAGGGTGAGCCAGATGGTGACCCAGAGAGCCACAGATTCAGACATAGTCATAGATCACAGTGAGGGCAAGAAGCAAGGACGAAGTGTGACAGCGTTGAAGAGCGGTGTGGGTACAGCGTGCCCAGGCTCAGCAGTATGCTAGGCCTGGGTCTGGAGGCACCGAGCTCGTAGGAAAGATTCAGAAGGCTGTCTACAGCTGAGGAAGTGACAAGCTGCCGACAGCCTCCAGAGCATCGGTAAAGCCTTACAGGAGGAGCATGTGTAAAAACCACGCAGTGGGAAAGAAGGTGGTGGCCCGCGGGCTGGCCAAACCGGGAGAGTACGGTCAGGAGAAATAAGCGTGGAGCTAAGCCAGCTCCAGCAGGATAAGAGCAGGGACTGCTGAATCCAAGCAGCCCTCTGCTCCTGCACAGTGATTCTTGCGTTTTTGTTCTTGTGGTGATGGGAAAAGAGCCCAGAGCCTCTTGGAATGCAGTGTCCACTATGGGAGGAGTCCCAGACCCTAGCAAGAGAAGTTCAGCCGGTTGTGCTGGTGAACTAGGAGTTCAGCCTGAGCTACCCAGAGTCTGTCTCAGAATAAAGTAAAACAGGGGTTGGAGTATAGTGGCAGAACACACATAGTGCCTAGAGCCCCCAGTGAGGGGCTGGGGGCATGGCTCAGTGGTAGAGCCCCTGCCTAGGATCCCCCAGTGAGGGGG
>NW_021620297.1:642517-652550 GCF_004785775.1 Grammomys surdaster
CCCTGCCTAGAATCCCCCAGTGAGGGGCTGGGGGCGTGGCTCAGTGGTAGAGCCCCTGCCTAGAATCCCCCAGTGAGGGGCTGGGGGCGTGGCTCAGTGGTAGAGCCCCTGCCTAGAATCCCCCAGTGAGGGGCTGGGGGCGTGGCTCAGTGGTAGAGCCCCTGCCTAGAATCCCCCAGTGAGGGGCTAAGGACCAGGGAGGGGGCTGTGGAATCTTTACAGGGTCATGTTTTGCTAGCAGGACTTCTGGTTCCTGGACTGATCTTATTTCTCCTTTACTTCCCAGCTGTGGGTGAAGCTCTTCCATCCCCACATGCTGCCCACGTAGTGTCACTGAATAACAAGGCTAGTGATGACCTCTGATGCCTCCACAACTGGGAGCCAAAATGACCTTTCCTGTTACCAACTTGACTAGTCTCCAGGTATTTGTGATAGGATTTTTTGCCGCTGTTGTTTGTTCTCTCTTCTCTCTTCTCTCTTCTCTCCCTCTCTCCCCCTCCCCCTCCCCTCCCCCTCCTCTCCCTCTCCCCTCCCCTCCTCCTCCCTCTCCCCCTCCCGCCCCCCTCCCCCTTCCCCTCCCCCTCTCCCTCTCCCCTCTCCCCTCTCTCTTTCTTGGAGTCTCATGTATCTTAAAGTTGTTTGTGAACTTTCAACCTTAAACTCCTGCCTCCACCTTCTGGAGGAGAATCCACTAGCTTCCATTTTCTGCAGCGCTGAGGATCAATCCCAGAGTTCTGTGCATGCTAGGCCAGCACCCTATAGACTGGGCTCTGCCGCAGTCCAGTTCTGTTGGTTGTAAGCTAACACAGGCCTCCCTGGGGAGAACTAGGACACATGCCCATCTGATCTCATCTCGTCCTGTGAACAGTGGTCCACGAGGCTGACGGCCTCACTTATTTTCTTCTTACTGGCTTTGCAGAAATCCCCTTAAGTGGGATGTAGAGAAGACGACTGGACTGTTTGATTTCCTATCAAGATATAATTAACATATGATAAATGCGCTCATTTAAAATACACCCGGATGCATTTGGACAAATGCATGTGTCCATGTAACAACCATAGTTAAAATAGAACTTTGTAGGCCAGGTGTGGTGGCTCGAGCCTTTCATCCCAGCACTTGGGAGGCAGAAGCAGGAGGATCTTTGTGAGTTCGAGGCTAGCCTGGTCTACAGAGTGAGAATTTGTATCAACGAAAGGAAGGAAGGAAGGAAGGAAGGAAGGAAGGAAGGAAGGAAGGAAGGAAGGAAGCTAGCTTCTGGCTGTAATTCCTTTGGTCTCTAAGGGCCACCAACACCATCATTTCTTTGATGCTGGCTTAATCTCAGCTTACCAGGATTTTATATAAATGAAATCACACTGTAGTCATTATTTTGACTGTCCTTTATTATTCTAAGGAGAGATGTTTAGACTCAGCCAAACATCTTCATTGTCATGTCTGTGGAGAGCTCATTTCTTTTACTCGCTGAGCAGAAGCCCAGGGTATAAACGGACCAGAGTGAGCTGGTCAGCTCTCTGTTGCTGTAACAAAGTACCAGAGACCTTCACTTTAAAAGAGAAGATGGGGAAAGAGAGAAAGAAAGAAAGAAAGAAAGAAAGAAAGAAAGAAAGAAAGAAAGAAAGAAAGAAAGAAAGAAGGAAGGAAAGAAGGAAGGAAGGAAGGAAGGAAGGAAGGAAGGAAGGAAGGAAGGAAGGAAGGAAGGAAGAAAGGAAGAAAGAAAGAAAGAAAGAAAGAAAGAAAGAAAGAAAGAAAGAAAGACAGACATACAGACAGCCGGGCAGTGGTGGCACACACCTTTAATCCCAGCACTTGGGAGGCAGAGGCAGGTGGATTTCTGAGTTCAAGGCCAGCCTGGTCTACAGAGTGAGTTCCAGGACAGCCAGGGCTACACAGAGAAACCCTGTCTCGAACCCCCCCCCTAAAAAAAAAATAAAAGAGAAGATGAGGCTGGAGTGATACATCAACAGTTAAGAACAGATGTTGCTTTTCCAGAGAACTGGGATTCAATTTCCAGAACCCACAGGGTGGTTCTCAGCCATCTGTGGCTCTACTTCCTGGGGATCTGATTTCTTCTTCTAGCCTCTGTGGGCACCAGGCACGCAAGGTGGTACACAGATACATATGAAGGCAAACAAATACTCATAAAATAATAATAAAAAAGGCAGATCACTGTGAGTTCTAAGCCAGCCTCATCTACACACCAAGTCCTAGCAAGAGCTACAATGTACAGACTCTACCTAAAATAATATTGGTAAAAAGAAGAAAGGCTGAAATATAAATAAATAAAATAACCAATAAAAAAAGAAATTCTGCTAGAATTATGCACTAATACTGTTTTAAGTATTTAAAAAAATAAAAAAAGAGGAAAGGCTTAATTTGGCTCATGGCTTCACTGTCTTGCTTCCCCCATGACCTTGCTGTTTCTGGTCACTGTGGGGACTCACAGTGGAGTCAAGACACTAATTCATGGTGGAGCTAAATGGCGAGGGACAGGAGTCCCACTGTCTTCTTCAAGGGGATACCCTGGGGACCAGAGAATGTCCTATTAGTGCCTATCTCTAAAAGGTTTAATCACTTTGTATTAATACAAAGATGGAGACCGTGCCCTTATCACACGAGCTTTTGTGAAGACTCCAGATCTCACTTATATGTCACCTCTCTGGGTGTTAACTCAGGTGTGTGCACACGGACTCTTCCAGTATGGGGCTGCCGTGACCAGCATGGAGATCCACCCTGAATGAACATGTGCTTTAACTGCTCTTGGCTAAAAGCCACACTGGGGACAGTCCTAATCTACTAGTGGCAAGAGCAGAAGCTGACAACTTACTGTTGGAATCTACTTGCTTTGCCAGGGCATAAGCTGTACACCCAAATTCCTCATAATCAGGCAAACGTGCTTCTTGGAGGTTCTAGGGCCCATCCCAGACTTCTGTGAGGGAACAAGGACCTCCCCAGTGAATCAGACATGCCCCAGGATTTGTAAACCACTGAGCATGGAGACGCAGGCAAGAAGGAAAGAAAAAGCCGAAGATAGGGTTGGGGGTGTGACTCAGTGGTAGAGCCCCTGCCTAGAATCCCCCAGTGAGGGGCTGGGGGCGTGGTTCACTGGTAGAGCCCCTGCCTAGAATCCCCCAGTGAGGGGCTGGGGGCGTGGCTCAGTGTTAATGTTCCCAGTCAACATTGTCATCTGGAATTTGAGGGCAGCCTGAACTACACAGGAACATATTTTCAAGCAAAAGAAAACAAACAAATAAAACACATCAAAGTAGTACAGGGACAAATTAGTTTTGGTCAGAGGGCGGGAGATGGGTAAGGATATTGGAGAAGACTGTGGTCAAGGTACATTTTATAACCATGCCTGTAGTCACATGCATGAATTAGGAAAGAATAAATACATTTTGGAAAGAAATGCCTCTCTTGGTTCTTTTGGGGGGGTGTTCCTCCTTCTGGTCCCTGCAGGCTGCCACACCCTGCCCTGGATTCTGGCCTCACTCATGAGTCTGGCCTCCTCCCACTCGCCATGACAGGCCTGAGGTAGGTGGGAGGACTGAGGGGCGTGTGCTGCAGTGGCCCGAGGAGTGTATGCGGTCTTGGGTGTGCCGTGGGCTCTGCTGGTGTTTTCTGGGAACCTGTTGAGGTGTGACAGGGTGACACCTGAAAGGTATATTTGTCACCTCAGCCCTCCTAAGGTCCTAGTGAACTCCAGCTCTTTAGTGTACCCCTCTGTTTCCTGCCGCAGTTCTCTGAGCTATACGTGGAGATGTTACTTGTTATTTGCTGCCACTTCTGCACAGGGCTCTTAGGAAGTTAAAAGGGTTTAACTATCTCACATCAACATAAGCCCGTGACTGAGTTTCTTGATTTAAATCTGATCGCCTTTGAGGATACCTGGGACTTCCTGTGTGTCTGTCCAACTTGCTTTGTCCTTGCTGTGCCACCTCAAGTGAGTCACTAGACCTCTCTGTGTCTCCGTTTCTTCATTGACAAGATGGGTGTAACAACAGGGTGGACTTCCCAGGGATGTGGATATGGAGATGGGATAGCTTACCTCACTTACGGGCTAGGGCATGAGCTTCCCTTCCTGGTGTCTGTCTGCGGCCATCTTGTTTTCTGAAGGACAGGCAGCACAGAAGTGTGCGGGCCTGGCCTGGGAGCGTGGGGATGGGCATGGGGATAGAATGGTAGGACACACAGGGCATGGTGAGGCAAGCTTGTGCACAATCATTTGGCAGATAGAAGCAGCAAGGCTAGCCTGGGCTACATAGCAAGTTCAAAAAACAGCCTGGGCTAAGGCTTTGTCTGGAAACAAAACACAAAAGCCCCCAAACAACAACCACAGAAGCCAGTAGTAGCAGGGATTGGAGAATTCAGGCCCCGTATCTGCTTATAAACTACCCATCTTCTCTCTGCTCCGCCTCTTCCTCGGTGAAATGTGTTTAAGAGCGCCGATGCCGATGCCGAAGAGCACTCTGGCAAGCAGAGGCACCAAAGCTCCCCAGTGCTGATGGTGTCTGCCTAGGGAGAGCCAGACCGGGCGGGAAATGGGGCCACAGACAGGAAGTGGCTTTGGGTATCTGGCCCTACAGGTTCCTCACGCCCCAAAGTCCTGCCTGCACTGTGCCCCGTCCTCTCTCGGGGAGGAAGCGGGGAGGGACACAGTTACCCAGGAAAAATAGACAGTCGGGGGGCTGCTGCCTCCAGACCCTCCCGGATTCCCCACCTCTGACGCCCCCGTCTGTGCTTCCAGCCTCTTTCGGATTAACCCATTTCGCTCTCCAGGACCAAAAATAAATAAATAAATAAATAAATATTCCGAGAGCCTCCGGTGTGTCCCAGGAGAGAGCCTGAGGCTGGAACCCTGCCCATTCCGGAAGGGGAAAGGGGGCGTTGGCTTTAACTGGCCTCAGTTTTGCTAGGCCAGCCTTAAGGAGGACACACTTCATTAGAGAGCTTGACATTAGCCCCAGGGGTCAGGCGAGGTCCTCAGCTGGCCCCGGAGAAACTGGGGCAGAAGAATGAGAAGTTGAGGAGGCAGGGTCTGGACCACTTTTGAGAGAGGAGGCTGGTGGCTGGACCACTGCGTCTGTGGGTGGAGGGCTGGGGGACTGGAACGCTAGGTCAGGAGGAGGAGGACCTTGCAAGCAGGCCTCCTGGTCTGAGGGAGGAGGGCCCCGGGGGCTCAGATCCTTCCCCTAACACGCCCCCTCTTAAATGCCTAATGGCTTGTCCCGCCCCTCCACCCCCAGTTAACCTGGATCTTAGGAACCACGACCCAGTCGCCCAAACCTGAGGGATGGAGAAGACACCCGAGAGAGACGCTCTCAGTGGCCGGATGGAAGCCGAGGGGTCCCAGAACTCCGAGGAACTGCCACCGCATCCTCAGTCCCCGCCACCACCGCCGTCCCCAAGGTCTCCCACGTCCCCGGTGACCCCCGAGCTCCCGCAGCCCAATGCTCCGACCGAGGTTGAAGCCAGGCAGCTGCTGGTAGAAGAATGGGGACCCCTGAGCGGGAAGCTGGAGCTGCCCCCGAGCGTCAGCTGGCAGCTGCTGTTCCTGGAGCGGCCACTCTACCGCAACCTGCTCAGCTCACCCAACCCAGAAGGTGGGGACGCAGCCCCTGGCGCGCTGCTCAGATCCTCCGTCTCTTCGTCTGTTTCTCTCGGCAGGCATCTCTGCCCCGTCGGTCACTGCACTTCTGTATCTCCCTATCTCTGCCCTACTCTGCATCTTGTCTCTGTGTGTCTTTCTGTCTCTGTTTCTCTCCCTCCTCTGCCCCTTTCTCTAGATTTCTTCCAGAGCTCCAGAGACTCACCATAACCGCCCACCAACGTCCATAGTCCCTGCTAGGCTGGTCCAGCCCGGCTAGGGTTTCTGCCCTTCCAGTATAGCCCCAGGGGTAGGAAGACTTGAGGAGGTGGGCACTGGCCTGAGGCTCCATTCCCTTGTGTGATTCAGGCATTAATATCTACCAGCCGGCGCCCCCTACGGGTCCCACCCGGAAACCCCTGCAGGAGCTGGGTAAGCAACTGGGGCCTCTTCCCCGGGAGGAGGGTGCCCTTCAAGGAATGCCCCACCAATCCTTCTATCCTCCTCACTGGCCAGGTAATTTCCGTGGATGGTACATTACTACCGAGAACCTCCAGGGGCCCCTCAGGTGAGTTGCCACAGGGTCTGGGGGTGGGAGTGGGGGAGGAGGAATTGTTCTCCTCTAGCTTTCTTTGCTGAGGCGCCTGCAGAGGGGCCTCTCTTTCTTGCTCTGGTGACAGGGTTAGTCATAATTGACTGCCTATGAAACATGCAACATAGGCGCCCAAGATGTCTGGCCAGCACACTGTAGGTGTTTGATAAACCTTGAGCTCACCCTTTCCCTGGGAGTCCCAGCCCCAGTTCAGCTCCTAAACGGTGGATGAGAGGGTGTAATTCAGAGGCTCAGAGTCAAATCCCAGCTTTTCTAAATTTGTTTTTTTTTTTTTCAAATGAACTGATTAAAGTACCCCTTAAACTAGATAAATCTCTAGGGTTTGTGAGTTTTGGTTTTTTTTTTTTTTGGACTGAGCCACGCCCCCAGCCTCTCACTGGGGGATTCTAGGCAGGGGCTCTACCACTGAGCCACGCCCCCAGCCCCTCACTGGGGGATTCTAGGCAGGGGCTCTACCACTGAGCCACGCCCCCAGCCCCTCACTGGGGGATTCTAGGCAGTGGCTCTACCACTGAGCCACGCCCCCAGCCCCTCACTGGGGGATTCTGGATAAGTGCTCTCCTGATGAGCCATGCTCCTAGTCTGGTTTTTATTTGTTTGTTTATTTGTTTGTTTGTTTGTTTGTTTTGTGTGTGTTTCTTTTCTTTCCTTTTTTTTTTTTTGAGGTAGGGTCTGACTAAGTTGCCCAAGTAGGCCTTGAACTTCCAATCCTCTAACTCAGTCACTAGAGCAGCTGAGATTCCAGGCCTGGATCCAGTCATCACCTTAAGTGTCAGCTCTGTCCTGGAGCAGAGGGTTTGTGTACATTGTTCTCCAGGTTCTCCTGGGAACCAAGACTGTCAGCTCCTCACGTGCAGGGGGGTAGGGGCTGAGGGGGAGGGTCTCCTGCTGTTTCTAGAGCTCTGTCACCATGCTTCCTGCTCCCTGGGAGACCTCAGGACTGTGGGATTGCCAGGCCCATCTCCTCTCTTGTTTGTCTGAAGCTGGACGGTGAAGGAGCAGTGCGTGAACCTGTTGGCCAAGAAGCTGTGGGAGGAGCTACTGGATGACGAACAGCCTGACATCACCATCATGGACTGGTGTGCCCCGCCCTCCCTGACTGCCTGACCATGCCATCCAAGGCTCACCAGAGCTCAGGCTACCTTGCTCCCGAGGGCCTGAGCCCTCCCCATCAACACCCCCTGGCTCTGTGCTCTGTGGTCTCACCTGGTCCTGCCCCCTCTAACCCCAACCTTTGTATCTTTCAGGGGTCAGCTAGGAGGGTTCCCTCTGGGCCAGGCTGTTCCTTTATCCCCCCACCCTCCCCCCACCCCCGAAGCCTGTGCCACTCTGATTTTTAGACTCATTTTTCTCCTATTAAGAAGATACTTTCTTTCACACAGCTCCAACTGGAAGCCTACTCCTGTCATACGGAGGGGCCCTATATGAATTTGCTCCAAAGTCCTGCGTTCCCCACCCTACCCCTAAACTCCACCCGCACCCTCTTTGTGCTCTTACCCTCTGCCTTTTCCCCATATCACCTCAACTTCTGCCTGTACCCCTCCATCTACAGATGTAGCCGTCACTATCGGTGACGTATTACTTCCCCGCTCCCCCTGGACAGTGGGTCTCAGAGAACAGAGCCCGGGGTTGTCTTGGTCTCCGCCAGCCCAGGGCTCGGGGGCTAGATCTGGAGATTGTGTGTCTGGGCCTAGGACCAGGGCTGGGGGAATGAGATGATGTTGTGGCTGCATGGCAGTCACGGCCTGAACCTCCTCCAGGTTCGAGGACAGCCGCCTAGACCAGTGTGTTTATGAGCTGCACGTCTGGCTGCTAGCAGCTGACCGCCGCACGGTCATTGCCCAGCACCACGTGGCCCCTCGGACCAATGGGAGAGGACCCCCTGGCCGCTGGGTTCAGGTGAGATGCGCTGCCAGGTCCCGCCCACACAGGTGTTCTTTCCCAAGACCTTGGGCGGCGGGAGGAAAGGATGTGAGCAGGCTGACGGGACCCTGGTGAGACTTTCTTCCTAACTCCGGGTTGCCACAGGTGTCCCACGTCTTCCGCCAGTACGGCCCCGGAGTGCGCTTTGTCCACTTCCAGCACAAGGCTAAGAACCGCATGGAGCCTGGGGGACTGCGGAGGACAAGGGTGACCGACTCCTCCGTGTCGGTGCAGCTCCGGGAGTGACCTCTGACCGGGCTCTCCTGGGCTGATGTGGTCGAGCCTTTGGAAGTCCCTGATGTTTGTCACCTCCGAGCCCTTGGCGTTTCTATGACGCTTCCTGGCTTCTGCCCTTTGCGCAAGCGCGCGCGCGTGTGTGTGTGTGTGTGTGTGTGTGTGTGTGTGTGTGTGTGCTTAGCAACAATCTGACCCCTCTTCATCCCCGACCCTTCCTATTCCACAGACCCCACTCCTCACCCGACTCTTCCTCATCCCTTAAACTCTCATTCACCTGACCCCTTCTCATGCTCCTTACCCCTCTGTACCTCCTTGACCCTCCTCACCCCCCGACCCTGCTCACCCCCCGACCCTGCTCACCCCCGACCTTCCCCCCACCCTGCTTACGCCCTGACTCTCCTCACCCCCTCCCTCCTCTTTGATGCCTCCTTACCTTCTGCCTGAACTCTCTTTACCTCCCTGAGCCCCTCTCACCCCTCTGGCCTTTCTTTACCTCCTCGACCCCCTCCTTATTCCCCCCATCCCTACTCATCCTCCGACCCTCTTTCCTCCTGACCTCCTCATCCTTCTGACCTTCCCTCCCCTCCATGACCTTCACCACCCCCCCTTCACCTCTGGTGCGTGACTCTGGGCAGGGCCGCCCCTTGCAAACCAACTGCTTGTCTGATGTTGGTGAATAAACCTTCGGAGAGTGAGTGGCTCTAAGAAAACACGGTGCCCAAATAGGCTGGTTGTCGGCCTGTTCTCTGTTCGTTAAAACCCCACAGTCCACATCTCACCCACTCAGCCAGTCCTTGAACTCCAGGTACTTCTGTAACCTCTGGGTCTTTTTCATTGACCGTGACCTCTGACTTCTGAACTCTTATATGCAGTGCTGGGAATCGAACTCAGGTTGTTTTGTGTATACTGGGCAAGTTTTCTACTGCTGAACTATATCCTCAGAGCTCTTTTTCTTTATTGAAATTCTGTGACTGGGTCTAGTTAAGTGGCACAGGCTGGCTTTTAATTTTTAATCTTCTGCCTCAGCCTTTTGAGTAGCTGAGGTTACATGTCTGCACCACTGGGTCTAGCCTGACTTCTAGTGTTTCCTTCTACCTTGTGGGTGCTGGAGATCTAACTGCGGTTGTAAGGACTGGTTACAAGCCGCTTTATGTGCTGATCCATCTCACAGGCCCCTGACAGCTGATCTTTTTATATCCCCCAGTGTGTGCCTCTGAGGTATTGCCACTTACCTCTTCTCCCTCATCCCTTATCTCTCAGAATCTCCCCAAATCCCAGTCCTGTCTCCAATCTATCCTGGGCTTCATTCCTGCAGGGTACTTCCCATTTTTCTGCTCAGGACATCCCAGAAACACCCAAACCAGACAACCACTAAAACTCTCATGCCTGGGGCAACGGTGAAGCAGAGATCACAACCTGAACAGAAATGTACATTTAAACTAAAGTGTCTTCTGTATGTCAGGGCAGGATGTCAAATGTAACTAACAACCCAGTGTCAAGTCTTTAAATCCAGCTACTAAGGAGGCTGAGGTAAAGGGCTCTCAAGTTAAAAGACAGCCTGGGCAACTTAGTTAGACCTTGTTCCAAAATAAGTAAAAGAGGGATATGGGTGTGGCTCAGTGGTAGAACCCCTGCCTAGAATCCCCCAGTGAGGGGCTGGGGGCGTGGCTCAGTG
>NW_021620297.1:652560-656582 GCF_004785775.1 Grammomys surdaster
AGAATCCCCCAGTGAGGGGCTGGGGGCGTGGCTCAGTGGTAGAGCCCTGCCTAGCACATCATCCAATACACAGTGGTTCTATACTGGCACTAGGTCCTAGAATGACCCTGATGTTTTAGGCATTAATATTGAGAGTCTGTAACTCCTCCATAGGCAGACAAATATTTACCGGAAGTAAACAAGAAGTGTTTAAATATTTAGGCAGCAGCCAACAGTGCTTGCTCTTGCCCCTGGATGTCTTTGTTCATCCCAACCCCAAGTTACAATCTAAGGCTGCGTCCTCAGTATGGCCTGATTCAGATCTGACCTCTCTGCTCTTCCTATTCTATCCGGCCCTGGGTGTTAGGTCTCAAACACACGCAGATGTCACACAGCGTTGTAACTTCGCAAGGGCTGTATTATAAGGGAGCTATGAGAGCAGGCAGTGGGGCCATGTCGCCTCCTGTCTCTTGGGGCCACAGCAATCCCCAAGGTCAGGCTGGGAAGGGCTCAGCACTGCGCGGAACTAGAGATGACCCTCACGGCATCAATTGCACCTGTAATAGAAACATGAATTCCCAATAGGGGGTGCCAGGACAGGGATGTCCCTTGTGGGAAGGTCTGAGGAGGGGTTCACAGCTCAGGTTCAGGAGCTTGGGGTCCTGGCTTGGAAGGTTTGCGGGGCTGGCGATTTTTTTTTTTTGAGGGATTCCACTGAGCTAGTTTGGAATGTTGTTACAGTGAAATAGAGGATACCTGAAGTCTGTGGGCCTTGGGATGATTGCTGGACCTGGAGACCCCCAAGATTGGGTCTGGGAGATCTACAAATGATTTCTGGGTTTGGGGCTGATTTAGACAGAGTTGGTGGGGGTGGAAGGTTAGATCAGACTAACTCTTCAAGATTTGGGTCTAGGGTCTTGAGGCCTGAGAGGTTTTTAAGTCTCAGAGTTGGCTCTAGGGGCTGATAAGGCGAGGCTGGCTTAGGGGTCTAAGGGCCCCAGAGGAACCAGTGATCTCCTCAGTCTGAAGCCAGGAACCTCATGAAAGTGCAGAATTAGGGCAACACTGAGTGGAAGGGCTTCTAGAATGGAGGCACAAGTTGGATGGAGTGTGTATTTCCTAGTATGGGGAACCTAGAGTTTGTCTAAGAGATTTTAGGGGGGAATGAAGGCCATACTATAGAAGATAACAGGGTTAGTCTAGGGGTGCACTCAGAGATGGGACCTCCAGGAACAGTTTTGGGTTTGGGTGGTGGGTCTGGGTAGGGACTCACTTGCAGTAGAGACCAGAGATGGCGTTGGACCAGTCTCCGAAGATGCCTCTGCGGTACTCTTCCAGGCGAGGGTAGGTACCAGCAGAGAACTTGCGTGTCTTGCCACGCTTACCGGGGAGAGACCACACAGTGAGCTCGCAGCGCTGGGCCACTACCAGAGACGATGCAGTGTTAGACCAGTCCGAGGGCAGGTAGGGCAGGTCGGTGCCTGGCTCCACAGACAGCTCGGGGCCCTGGCAGCAGTTGTCATAGTACGGATCACTCTTGTCATAGAGCTTGGCGCACGTGCGCGTCCCATCTGACTTCTTCAGGTCTGCGGGCACCGGGCAAGTGCCATGGGCACCAGGGACAGCCACCAGGGCTAAAGCCAGCAGCAGCGGGCACAGCAGGGGCATGGTGACAATGGATCACGAGAGATCTGAGGTGCATTTATGCGTCTGACCCATGGGAAGAGAGAAGCTGTGAGATAAAGACTGGGGAGGAACAAGGACACGCCCCCTGCCCTAGGCGCCGGAGACCTCTCTGATCCGCCGGGAAAACCTCACACCACTGAATAGTAAATACAGATACTCTCTCTGCCCTAGGCGCTAGAGACCTCGCTGGTCAGCGTGGAAAACCTTACACCGCTGAATAGAAATACAAAGTGGGAGTAAGACTCTAACGCCTCGGAGTCTGACTGGTCAAAGACCAAGGGGTTGGAGATGTGGCTCGGAGAGTTTGCCTAGCGCCCAGGAAGCCTGGGATTTGATCCTTCGTCTTTGTTTACAGAGTAGCTGCGGTGGGGAAAGTGATGAGGAGGTAGCAGGGGGATCGGGAGCTCAAAGTTATCCTTGGCTACAAAGCAAATTGGAGGCTACTTTGGGATGTATTTGGGATACTGGGTGAATGGGAGATAGATAGATAGATAGATAGATAGATAGATAGATAGATAGATGATAGATAGATAGACAGATAGATAGATAGATAGGAGATGACTCTGAGGTTCAGATCCTTGAAGAGGACCATAGTCCAGGGGATTCGTCACTTTTCACCTCTGTGGACATTTTACAATCACATGCACAAACGCCCACAGAGACATATATGTGTACACATAATTAAAAAATAAATCAAATATTTTAAATTTTAAAAGTCAGGGCTGGAGAGACGGCTCAGCAGGAAACCCTGAGTTCTAAGTCCCAGCACCCATGGGGATGTGGCCCTGTGCACCTGTAATACCAACACTGCCGAGGGCAGAGGCAGGAGGATGGCCAGGACTTGCTGACTGGCAACCTAGCTCCAGGTCCAGTGAGAGACCCTGTCTCTTGAGAATATTTTGGTGACAGATCAGAATAGATAGATCAGTCCTCCTGTGGCCTCTGTGCACACATGCGCACTAATGCATATATCTCACACATATGTGCATATGCCACACACATGCACACGGACACGTAAAAAGGGAATAGAAAGAGAAAAGAGAAAAGCAGCTAAACATGTTGGCACAGACCTTAAATCCCAGCAATGAGAAACCTGAGGTAGGAAGAGAGAGAGCTGTGGGCCAGCCTAGGCTACAGAGCGAGACTGTTTGTAGAACCCAAAGGGCTAGGGATATTAACTTAATTAAATGAGTAATTTAGTGAATTAGAAAAGGTTCCCAAACTCTAGATGTAGCTATCGCATAAGGAGTGTTTACAAATTGGCCAGAAGAGATGAGTCTCCTCTTAAAATAAATATAATTTTAATAAACCCAAAGACGTAACAGAATTGCCTACAGAGGAAAATCGCCTGGGTCCAGACCTCAATTCCTTCACGCTTTTGCACCTCACAGTAATAAGGTCATAGGCTCGCACCATGACCCCTGTCCTCATGCAAGGCAAGCCCTTTACCCACTGCGCCATCTCCCCAGCTCTGGAGCTTAGATCTGGCCTCTGCTGTGTACTTTCTGAGTGACCTTGGGCAAGGGCACTTAATCTTTCTGAGTCTCAGTTCCTTCTTGGCCTCTGCGAAATCATAGCTGAAAATATTAGTCAATGACGTCATTTATAATGGCTCTAAGCCACTACAAACAACCCACGTCATTGTAATTTATCAATATACTACGAACACCTAATAGAAAATATGGGATAGATTCGAAATTGTATGTTTAAATGTGCGGGGCCTGAGGCCGGGGCCTGTGGGTCAGCTGGGGTGTCAGTACCATTCTTAGTGTGAGCCTGAGAGGCTGGCCCTGCCCCAGAGCACAGTCTCATGATTCACGGGATCTAATCTCCAGCTGTTAACTTCCCAGAGCACTTCCTGGACTTCAGGGTCATGGAGGCCCCACTCTTGGCTCTATGAGCACGGAGCCAAAGATACCAAAGTGTGGAACAGTCATCTACGTCTGGATCCACCCAGGAGGGTCCCAGGAACATAAGACATGTCGGGTAGGGAGACCCGGAAAGAGACAAGAACATGACTCACACCCACACACCAGCATAGGAATCACAGAAAAGGCCACGGCACAGCAAGCACCCCAGCCCTACACACAAGTAGGTAGAGGGACAGATGCGGTCATTAAATGTGTGGTGCTTTTGTTATTGCCGTCTTTTTCTTTATGCTGTGCAGGGCCACAGATGTGTTAGGCAAGCACCCTACCACCAAGCCATGCCATAGCCCCTCACTGGGGGATTCTGGGTAGGTGCTCTACCACTGAACCACATGTTCCAGCCCCTCTCTGGAGGATTTTAGGCAGGGGCTCTACCACTGACCCACGCCCCCAGCCCCTCACTGGGGGATTCTAGGCAGGGGCTCTACC
>NW_021620297.1:656592-659139 GCF_004785775.1 Grammomys surdaster
GGGGATTCTAGGCAGGGGCTCTACCACTGAGCCACGCCCCCAGCCCCCTCACTGGGGGATTCTAAAGGCAGCATACTCAGAGTGTAGTGTGGTAGACACAGGTTTAACATATAAGCCTAGAGAGAAGGGTCACTAACTTCCAGGTCCCAGTGGAATCAGGGCACTGTTATCTTCACGGCCCACTCCTCGCTCACTCCAGCCCCACACACCACAAACTCTCACTCATACAACTCCCCACACACACATCCGACCAACTCACGTGACTATACGCTCAGCATCTCACTAGCAAACAAATCTCCTCACCACATGTTCGCAGACACTAGCCAAAGTGTAGAAAAAAATCAACGTCTTCTCGGACATCCTTCCCAGGAAGAATGCAAGAATGCCTTGCCCGAGGCATCCACGATCCAGCCGCTAAATCGATAATTCGGACACCATGTGATAGGGGTTCTAACAGGCATCCTGCAAAGGATTCTGGGAATGCAGAGGGAAGAAAAGTTGGCTTTCTTTTTTTTTCTTTTTAAAATTTCCACTGATACGTTTTGATTAGTAAAAGAAACCCTCTTTTTAGATCTCACAACCTTGATTCGACATTTTTCCAGCAGCCCAGAAAAAAGGAGACACGTGACACCACCCCTGGGAGAAAAAGGAATGTGTCTCATTTAGAGCAATCACCGTACATGAATACCATTATGGATGGCAGAGGGTTTAAATGACAAAGCTGGAGCAGAGAAATGGCTCAGTGAGTAAAGGTGCTTGCTGACAATCTAAGTTCGATTCTTGGAACCCACCCACATATGGTAGAAGGAAAGAATCCGTTCCTAACCATGCCCTCTGACAAACACGTCATGGCGTGTGCACTCCTATGCACAAACATATACTCACACACAAATGAATTTTTACAATGTACATATGAAGCCGGGCGTGGTGGCACACACCTTTAATCTCAACACTCAGGAGGCAGAGTTCTAGGCCAGCCTGGTCTACATAGTGAGTTCTAGGCCAGCCAGAGCTACACAGAGAGACCTATCTCAAAGTGGGTGGGGCACTAGAGAGAGAGCTCAGATGCTAAGAGCACTTGTTGCTGTTCATGACAACCGTGGTTCAATTCCCAGCATCCAAATGGCAGCTGACAGCATCTGTAACTACAATTGCAGGGGAAGTTATCCGCTCTGCCGACACTGCACATATGTGGGTTACAGACATAGACAGACACACATTCGCATAAAACAGGAAGTCAAAGAGAGGTTTTCCTTTTTTTTTTTTATTTATGAGTACACTGTCGCTGTCTTTGGACACACCAGAAGAGGGCATCCAATCTCATTATGGATGGTTGTGAGCCACCATGTGGTTGCCGGGATTTGAACTCAGGACCTCTGGAAGAGCAGTCAGTACTCTTAACCGCTGAGCCATCTCTCCAGCCCCAGGTTTTCCTTTTTTAATGGAAGATTTGATTTGTTTTTATTTTATGTGCATTGGTGTTTTGCCTGCTTGTATGTCTGTGTGAGAGTGTCTAAACTCTGGAACTGGAGCTACAGACAGTTGTGAGCTGCCGTGTGGGTGCTGGGAATTAAACCTGGGTCCTCCCGAAGAGCAGTCAGTGCTCTTAACCACTGAGCTATCTTTCCAGCCTTAAAAAGTTATGTTTTTTTTTTTTAAAGATTCATTTAGCCGGGCAGTGGTGGTGTACACCTTTAATCCCAGCATTTGGGAGGCAGAGGCAGGCGGATTTCTGAGTTCGAGGCCAGCCTGGTCTACAGAGTGAGTTCCAGGACAGCCAGGACTATACAGAGAAACCCTATCTCGAAAAACCAAAAAAAAAAAAAAAAAAAAAAGATTCATTTATTTTATGTATGTGAGCACACTGTCGCTGTCTTCAGACATACCAGAAGAGGGCATCGGATCCCATTGCAGATGGTTGTGAGCCACCATGTGGTTGCTGGGAATTGAACTCAGGACCTCTGGAAGAGCAGATGGTGCTCTTAACCATTGAGCCATCTCTCCAGCCCCCCAAAAGTTTTTTTTAATGTAAATGAAAAATGTTGAATGTGTTTCACGCACACAGAAAAATATACAAATCAGCTCTGAGCACACCAGGCCATGGGCAGTCACGATTGCTGAGGAATGACAGGTACCCAGGGGACTTGTTTCCTCAGTTACTCATTCCTTAGCCAAGGGGACAGATGCTGAGAACTGTGTCACGGAGTTGTGCTCACACCACTGGATGGTGATGACTTACTGCATGATGTCATCTGTGGGAACTGGAACATAGATGTAGTTCCTGTAAACAGAACCGTCATTATAGAATACATTGCAGGAGATTCTCAAGAGACTTCTTTCTCTCTTTCTTTCCTTCTTTCTTCCTTCCTTCCTTCCTTTCTTTCTTTCTTTCTTTCTTCTCTTTTAATGTGTGTGTGTGTGTGTGTGTATCCGGCCTGTGAGTGCTCTCAAGGGGACCCCAGCCCCTCACTGGGAGATTCTAGGCAGGGGCTCTACCACCGAGCCATGCCCCCAGCCCCTCACTGGGGGATTCTAGGCAGGGGCTCT
>NW_021620297.1:659149-667658 GCF_004785775.1 Grammomys surdaster
CCCAGCCCCTCACTGGGGGATTCTAGGCAGGGGCTCTACCACTGAGCTACTTTAGTAAAATTTCATCTAAGTTTTCCTGTTTGTCTCTCAGTCCTGGGGAAGGGACCAGAGTCTTGAGTGTACTAAGCAGCTCTGAGCTGCATCCTACCCCAGTTCATCAGAACAGAGACCTTACTGTCCTGCTCCATACCCCCTGGGTCCCTAATCTTCCCTGTGACCAGGGCATCCCTGCCCATTGGTCATTTAATAGGCAACGTGGTATCAGGGCTGGGTGTCAAGCTAACTTGATTTCTCACAATCATACTTAATCATAGCCTCGAAGCACACGAAGACCAGTGCTGGCAACTCAGACCTGCCAAAGGGAAGCCAGAACTGCTCCTCCCTTGCCAAAAAAAGGTGAAAGAACTCGAGACAGAAGGGAAAGCCCTCTACTGAGGAGGCTAAGATCTACAAAGTAAGGAAAAGGAAGGGTGAACTACTTTTGCTGTGATGCCTCAGACTACAGAAGTTAGATGAACAGACAGACAGACAGACAGACACACACACACGAGAGAGAGAGAGAGAGAGAGAGAGAGAGAGAGAGAGAGAGAGAGAGAGAGAGAAATAAAATGTAATTAAAACATAAAGTCGAGGTGTAAGTCAGCAGTACAATGCCTACCTAGCCTGTAACAGGCCCAGGGTTTAGTCCCCAGCACCAAACACAACAAATTCAAAACCGGGCCTGATGGTACACATGTAATCAAAGCTACTCAGAATCAGAGGTGTAACAGGATACTTATTCTGCTACATTGTATTCGCAGTGGAGCTCGGTGATTGGGCAGTAGAAGAGGAGGTGGAGCTGGGAAAAGAAGAGAGGAAGGGGAGGAGAAGAAGGAGGGTATCGACCATGGAGGAAGGCAGATGGGTCTAAAGCAGTCCTGGGTAGCAACTTTTATCAAAAGGTTAGATATTGGGTAACAATTTTAATTGTGTGGGCATCTTGTTATTTGAACATTTCCAAATATATAAATCCATTGGATAAGTTTTAAGCACTAAGAGTCTTCATTCTACCGGGTACTGCCAGGATGGCAGATAGTGTCTGGGGTTCAGCCAAGCTTTGTGGATCCAGTGTGGTGGATTGGCAGAGCCATCCCCCACACTGGCGTCTCGTGGGTGCCAGGACCTGCACACACAGCTAGCTGGAGCCTCAGTCAGAGCCGAGGAGCAGCGGGAACACGGCAGCTTCCTGGAAACAAGCCAGACCAGGGGGCCGTTTTCTAAATATCATCCCTACACAGAGGCAGGAGGACTGTGTGCACATGTGTGTGTGCGTGTGCGTGCAGGAGGATTTCGTGTGTGTGTGTGTGTGCAAGTGAGCATGTGTGCATGCATGTGTGCCAGAGGATTGCATGTGTGTGTGTTGTTGTGTGTGCTTACAGGAGGACTGCATGTGTGTGCGTGCGTATGTGCACGCAGAAGGATGTATGTGTGTGGTATGTGCATGCACTTGCCCACGCATGTGGGTTCAGTGTCCTCCTCCATCACTCCCTACCTTATTTCTTCAGACTGGGTCTCTCACTGAACTTGGAGCTCACCACCGGCTGCACGGCTGCTCAGTGATCCTCAGGGAGCTGCCTGACCCTGCCCCTCCCCCCCTCCCCCAGCACTGACGTCACAGGGCACCGCCACCACCTGGCTTTATACTCATGTCCTCAAATTTGTGCAGCAAGCACTGTCCCCGCTAAGCCGTTTCTCCAGTTTCCACGTTTTATTTTCGAGACAAGATCTCATAGCTCAGGCTGGCTTCAAACTCAGTGTGTAGTTGAAACCGGCTCCAAAGCCCTGATCCTCCTGCCTCTGCTTCCAACTGCCAAGATTACAGGTGTGAGCTACGAGGCCGGATCTTGGTGCTTCCTACTGAGCAGCGACAGCAGAGGGCGTCCTTGTGTGTGTGTGTGTGTGTGTGTGTGTGTGTGTGTGTGTGTGTGTGTATAGACTCAGTCCTCTGCTCCTGTGATAACTAGTACACTCCCACTCTGCCACCTTCAGCCATTCGTGATGGTGACACAGTCATGACGTTGCCACCTCTTACAGGCCTCACTTTTCAATACTGTTGGTGTGACAGATTTCCACAGGAGTTTTGTAACCACTGCAGATGGCAGTTGTTGGGGTAGGGATCTCTCAGGAGAAATATCACAGACTCGGCTGTCATCCCGTAGTCAGGTTTGATGGCTCAGGTAGGTTAAAATTCATTTTGATTGGAAGCAATAGAAACCCACTCAAACTAGCTTAAGTGGGGGGATGCGTACTATGAGGGGAAAGGATGTGTTAGAGACTCTGACAGAAACATTTTGGCATTGACTTGTAAAGTTGAATATATGCAGGCTCTAGAAGCCAGTAACTATACTCGGGTAGGTCATGAAGAACCCTACACTGGTACAGCAGCCGAGAAGAATCCTCTTTGAAGCTGAGTGTGGTGACACACACCAGTTAATCCTAGCACCTGGAGTGGAGGCTGGAGGATCCGGGGTTCAAGACCAGCCCCAGCTCCACAGTGAGTTCAGCAGGTAGAGGCAGAGAGAGGAAACAAGGCAGTGCTCACTAACCCCAAGCTCCCGGGTTTCCTAGCCTCCTAAACTAAGGAACAATCCTGCATTTTGTTTGTGCCTGGGTCTCACTAAATAGCCCAAGCTGGCCTTGAACTCACAGTCTTCTTGGCTCTAGTTTTATTTCTCATCCAATGCTGAGGAGTGGGTGGGACCCAGGGCAGCACAGGTGCATTTTTTTGCCAGTTCTACCACTGAGCAACACCCCAGCCCACACATCTCTAGTCTTTGTAAAGCACCCAGTCACAGATAGTTGGAAGACGGCTTGAGACATTGCTGCAGGCTCAGAACCACAGGAGGTTACTATGGAGGAACCCAGACACACGTCGCAGGCATCCCCTGAGACGCACACAGCGGCTCCTAGGCCAGCCAGTAATGCCCAGACTCTGTTAACTGCTGCTGCCATCACGGGGGCCGGGGGACAGATCCCATGATGTGGCTGCAGGATCCCTTAATGATATTCTCAGCCATTCTTTCACGTTCAGTCTTTCCCTCTCCCTCATCGTGTGTGTGTGTGTGTGTGTGTGTGTGTCTGTCTGTCTGTCTCTCATCATTGTTATAGAACAGTCCCCAGAACAGAAAAGCTCTTATCATTTTTATCAAAGCCATTGTGGCTACTCAAGAGACCCTCAAGGTCAGGCTTGTTGGGCCAGCAAGTTGGCTTTGTGGGCAAAGTGTTTGTCCCCAAGCTTGATGAGTAAGCTTGTGCCCTGGGACCCACAAGGTTGAAGGAGACACCTGGCTCTCACAAGTGATCCTCTTACCTCCACACACACACAAGCCAAAATAATATAATATAGCATAATATAATTTTAAAAATACAGATCAAGCTAACCATAACAGCCTTTAATCTCAGCATTCAGGAGGTAGAGGCAGGAGGATCACCAAGTGTTTCAGGCTAGCCTGGTCTACATAGTGAGTTCCAGATCAGCCAGGGCTACACAGTGAGAACCTGTCTCAGAAATTAATTAATCAATTGCAATTGGAAAGAGATCAGGTCTGTTAACTGTGGACCTTCCCCCACGGAAGAAGGGTGTGGAGGCCATTAGCCCCCGCCTGAGATTCCAGCTGCTCCCTCCTGCAAACCCTCCCTCATCGGTGTGGAATCTGTCAAGTGCTCTCATGACCTTGTCTCAGGAGGTTTTAGAATACGTAGACTATGAAAAGAAGCTAAAGGGGGCGGGCCTTTGTCTGTGGGAAGATGTGTGTCACCCTTCTAGGAGGGGTGACACCCTGTTAGGAAGGCTGCTTCAGATCACCCATGATCTCTTTAAGCCCAAGAAACATTGGCTCCCCAAATTGGACTTTGGTCTGTTGTTGGTGTCCCATCTGCAGATGTTGTTTCTATTCTGAGTGAAAAGTTCACTCAAAACACACACACACACACACACACAACACACACATACATACATATATACACATATACACACATATATACACATATACAACATATACACACATACACACTACATACATATACACATATGCATATACACACGCATACACATATACATATATACAATATATACCTACATATACACACATATATGTATATATACCCATATACACACTAATACACACATACATATACACGTTCTACACACATATACACACATACATACATACACACTCATATACAGACATACATACATACACACATACACACATATACCCACACACTGAAGCTGAGGAAATTCTTCAGTGTTACACGTGTTTACACAGTCATGGACACAGACAAGCTCAATGTCACTGACAGACAGACTTGTCATGTTCAGCTCTCACGAGTCTAAAGTCACAAGAATGAACGCCTGGGAGCTTTACAAGCGGTAGAGACCCGGATCCAGCCACCCTGGGCAGGGAGGGAGCTCCTGGAATAACATGCGACAGAGTCCAAGATACACACTTCAGGTCACAGTGGGGCAGGTGGAAAAGGTTAAAGGCGACAGAGGCCTCCAGGTAGCTGAGGGTTTCCTTCCAGGACAGGGCTGGCTCAGGGCCTGCTGGGGCTCCGTACTCCCAGGCACTGCAGACCGCAGTCCCCTGTCCAGACTCACCTTCCTCTGGACCTCCTGGAGCCTGTGCAGCTAGGAAAAGAGATGGTAGTTCTGGTGCCTGAGGTGTGGGCTGAGTCTGTAGAGGATGAGGGCTCTGAGCCCGAGCGGTGACAGAGGAGAAGCCCTAAGTGGCACTTCTACATCTGCGCAAAGACACAGACACGGGTGAGGGTTCCGGATGAGAACAGTTGTTGGGAAAGAGAAAAAGAAAACACCCAGGGACCGGTTGGGAGCAGAGGAGAGGGCACCAGCCAGGTCAGGGAGGGAACAGGTAGGAGCAAGAACCGGAAGAAGATAGGGGCGGGGGGGGGGGGGGGGGGGCGGAAAATGAGAGAAGCAAATGTGTAGGGCCAACAGAGGGCAGATTGGGGCTAACTCCAACTCATCCGATGCTGCCACAGGGCCCCAGGCTCTGGGAAAAGGAAAAGCCACACACGACAGCTCTCACTCTTGCTGAAGGGCAAGGACACAGATTAGCCCCTAAGAGAGGTGAATATTATCCCATGCAGAAGGGAGGAAGGTTCACCCTTGCCGAGAAGTGAAAGTTAGCATCTGCAGGAGGGGTGCAGGTTAGCACCCACGGGGAGCAGGAAGTTAGCTCCAAAATGTTCTGCATCCCCCGGGATGCGTCTGGTTTCATACTCCTCTTCAGCTTCAAAGCGTGGAGAGCGTCAGCTCCATCTAGAATCTCAGCCTGACCTGGGTTCCACTCTGCCAGGTCAACCAGGCAGGGCAGCAGAGCCCAGAGAGAGAAAAAGGGTGTGAGGGGTGAGGTCCATCCCCGCCGCCAGGGGGAGCCTCAGAGCTGCGGAAGGCTACAGCCAGTCAGAGCCGGATGACGTCAGAGAAAAGGAAACTTCACTATGGCTTGTGGGAAGGTAGCTTCCACTGCAGGGCCAGCCTTGGTTTGAGCCAAGGAGGAGAACGTGGATGCCGGGATGGGAGAGTATGTGGTAGGGCTTGCCTTCCTACATCCTGAAAAAAAAAAAAATGGAGGGGGCTTGTTGAACACCCAGAAAATGTTTCTTGAGAGTAAGGTACTCAAAGAAAGAGATTGCCTAGAGAGGGAAGACCTTCTAGGAATAACATGCTGCTACCGCATCTGGTTCTATGCCTCAGAACATGGAAGCCAGCCTGTGCTAAGCAGGAGGAAACAGCGTGTGACCCGACACTCCGTTTCCAGACTCAAGGTCAGGACTTCTACCACTCATATTTCAATCACTTCTCTAAGAAGGCTTTGAGATCTTCGGCTTGTATGAGTTTCTCACGGATGCTGTAACCACTCACCAGAGACTTGGTTTAAAACTCGAGACTTCCTGGCTGGGCAGGTCAGCGGTGGCCAATGCCTTTAATTCCAGCACTCTAGAAGCAGAGGCAGGCTGATCTCTTGTGAGTTCGAGGCCAGCCTAGTCTACAGAGTGAGTTCCAGGACAGCCAGGGCCACACAGAGGAACCCTGTCTCAAAAAACAAAAAATAAAACCAACCTAGCAACTGATAAGATGCCTCTGCAAAGGCCAGTTTCACTGAGACAGAAGAGCGAAGGACAGCTGCCGGGAAGGACAGAATTTGGTGTTTAAATAGTAGAGCTCAATACAAGATTTGAAAAGACGTTTTTGTTTTGTTTTAAGATTTTTTTATGTGTGTAGGAGTGGCTGCATGTATATAAATGCACCGTGTGTATTGTAGTGCCTGTTGAGGCCAGAAGGGGGCGTCGGGTCCTCTGCTCCAGAATTGGAGTTCCAGACATTCGTGGACCTCCATGAGGATGCTGGGAACTAAACTCAGATCCTGTACAAGAGCAGCAGGAAGCGCTCCTAACCACTGAGCCACCTCTCCAGCCTATTGTTTTTGTCTATAAAGACAGGGAACAACTAGGTATCCATGTTGGCCTCAAACTCTTGCTCCTCCTGCCTCAGCCTCTGAAGAGTTGAAATTATAGGAGTGGACCACTTCACCCGGGAAGATGCGAAGACTTCTGGGAATCCAGACTGCACTAAATATTGAGAACGGGTGGGGCAGTGAGATGGCTCGTCAGGAAAAGGCACTTGCAGCCAAGCCTGACGACCTGGGTTCAATCCCTGAGACCCACGTGGTGGAAGAGAAAAGCGGCTTTCCAAAGTTACCCTCTGACCCTCATTCCTGTGTCATGGCATATGCATGCCCACCAAATTAAGAGTTAATGCCAAAAAAAAATCCAATGAATATGACGGTGACATGGGTATTTTCCACAACAAAAACTTTAAGTTGGGCTAGGGAGAAGGCTCCGTGGTTAAGAGCACTTGCTGCCCTTGCAGAGGACCAGGGGTCGTCTCCTGGCACCCACACCAGATGGCCGATAACCACCTTTACTCCATCTCCAGGAGCTCCAAGTGCACGCACACACGGATAGATAGAAAAATTAATTTAAATGTTTCAAGTTAAACCAACAAGAACAGTGTGCACTTACAGAACAGTTTCCAAAGGGAGAATGTAGCACCAGAGGTGGATGCCAGCCCAGGGCTCCCCTCCTTCTGTGGCTGAAGCTGTACCTGCCTTGGTGCTGTTCCCCAGATCACACCTCTCTGCTCAGTTCCCAGGCTCCACCGCATGCCTCTGAAGCCCTGCATTTTCCCCCGAGGACATTGGGACCAGCAGTCACACCCAGGGTTACTGCCCCCTGTCCCAGTGATATTCAGAGTAAGATATTCACAGTGCCCAGGCAGAGAGCCACCTGGAGACCACCCTCAGACTCTAATCACCTGTCCAAGATGACAACCCCAGTTTAGTCCTGGAGATACCAGGCTGGATACTTGGGCTGGAAGAAGAGAGCCAACATCCTGATCCTCTGGGACCAGTGGGCAGAACCTTGTCCCACAGAGACCATGCCCACCTCAAAAAACAAAGCAGAGGGTTGATAGGAGGAGACAACAGATGTCCACTACCACCCTCCATGCCCATTTGCAGTTATGTGCATGGGCAGAAAGCACCAGCACACACCCAAACACACATATGCAAATGGGAGAAATCACACTTGAGTGACACGCAGGCCTACATCCGAAGGGACACAGGAGAGCA
Source organism: Grammomys surdaster (assembly GCF_004785775.1). NCBI lineage: Eukaryota > Metazoa > Chordata > Mammalia > Rodentia > Muridae > Grammomys > Grammomys surdaster. The sequence continues at coordinate 666,844 of NW_021620297.1, forward strand.
TTTGGGAGACAAGATGTGTCTAGGATGCTGGCATCATGGAAGACACTTTCAGACATAACCATTGCTGATGTGAGCAGTGCTTTAAGTACCACTTTGTAGACAGTACATAAGCACTGCGGGCAGAGGACAGGGTCTCATGTAGCCCAGGCTGGCCCAAAGCTGAACAAGTAGACAAGAGTGACCTTGAGCTGAACATCCTGTCTCTACCTCCTGAGGGCAGGGATTGCAGCCATGAACTATCACACCCCACAGCAGACAAATGTACATCCTGTCTCAAAGATCCGGTCTCTCTGGGAGGTCAGACACGCCTGCCTGTACTAAGGGTCAGGTTGGCTGATAACACATGCTGTAGACATCTTTGGATAAAGCTTATGATAGGTGGGGCTGAGGACATGACTGAGGGGCCATTCTTGCCTAGCACACATGAAGCCTTGGGTTCAATCTCCAGCACGGTATGGAGACAGATGTGGTGGCACACGCCTGCCATCCCAGCAACAGAGAGGGGGAGGGCAGGTAGATCAGGAGTTGAGAGCATCCACAGTGACACAGTGAGTTTGAAGCCAGCCTGAGGTTCAGGAGACTGTGTGTCATCAAGAAACACAGTCCTAGGGAATGGAACCCTGAGGCACCACTCTGGGAAGCACACTTTGTCCTCACACAGGTTCCAGAAGAGAAGATCACAAAGCACAGGGGATCTCATTCACCATGGTGTCTGTGGTAAAGCATGGTTGGCTGTTGTGAGACCCTGGCTCAGTGGTTATACCTGCGAGCCCAGCATCCCAGAGGGGCAACAGGAGAAAGTGGAATTTAAGGTA
>NW_021620297.1:672658-686123 GCF_004785775.1 Grammomys surdaster
GGTTAGCTCTCAGAAGGAAGAGTGGAAATTAGCCTCCTGTAGGAAGGATGGGGCTGAGAATATTACAGAACATGTGGGTTTCCTGTCCCCAGCCAAGGAAGGGTGGAGGCTAGCTCACTGCATCAGGGATGACTTCAGCCCAAGGGCTGAGGTAGCCCTCTCTAGCAGGAGTTGAAGTCAGCCTACTGCAGAAAGTGTGGAGACTTTCATCCCAGTTAGCTTAAGGGATGAAACCCAGAAAGAGTCGGGTGGAGGAGGCTAGCCCACACAGGAGGGCAGAGGGAGACTCACAATGGCATCCTTGGCCTTTCTGAAGGCCTGCAGCTCTTGTGGGGACAGAGACTTGAACTGAGCAATGTGGCAGTCCTTTGCTTCCATTGGGAGCCTGGTGGCCCTGGGGACAGGGCCAGCTTGGGTTCTTGTCAGCACCGCGGCCAGCAGCAGCAGCAGCAGGAGGAGGAGCATGTGGCCCCTGGCTGTTTCTGTGTCACAGAGGGACAGAGTGAGATGTGTATGTAGCAAGCGGGCTCTGGGGACACACCCACACACCACTCTCGGGACTCACCTGGCTTCATGTTGCTCTGCGGAGTCTGTGAGGAGATGGGGACTCAGGTCTCTCTGGAGGCTGTCCCTGGGTCTTGCTCGGTGTCTCTGGTCTGGGTCCTCCCCTGTGGCTCTCAGCCTGTTGCTGTGTGGAGACTGAGGCGTTGAGCTTCCAGTTGCGTCTGGAGTGCACTGCCATCCGCGCTCCATCCTTTTAACCTGGCCTGATGGGCAGCCCCAGCTGATGTAGGAAAAGTGAAAATAAGGTAGCAGGTTGACACCTGCCACTAGGGGAGCCCAGGCTGGGGAAGCCCAGAGCAGGGCGTGGCGAGAGCAGGTGAGACACTGAAGGGAAAGAGAAAATGACAGAGTTCAGGTCACCTGGGCAAGGTTCGTCAGGAGGCTTCCCACAGGAAGCTCCAGGCTGGGGCAGCTTCGGGTCATAGGCTCGAATCCTTCATTGGGTCCCATGGCAGATACCTGCCTGGGGCACATGGAAGACTGGACCTATTGAGCATAATACTGATAAAATCTCTGTGATCAGTGGTGCGGCTCTCTACTTGTCTCGTCTGAGAGCATGTGTGTTAGTTATGGCTGTGGCAAAGTTGACCCTAAGTCTCTCCAATTTGTTTTGAGTTAGAATGTAACTCTGAATTGTCTGAGACTTCTCTTCCAGCTTCCAGAGTGCTGGCATTATAGGTGAAAGCCTCCTCAGCTGGCTTCCAGATTGCTTAAAGAAAAAATAGCGTGTGGCATAATTGTGCTCACCCTTCTTCTTAGCACTCAGTAACCAGAGGAAAGTGGATCTTTGTGAGTTCAAGGCCAGCCTGGTATACATAGCAAGTTCCAGGATAGTGAGGGATATATAGAGAGACCCAGTCTATAAAAAAACAAAAACAAAAAAACAAAACAAAAACAAAAAAACAAAAACAATCAAAAAAAAAAACCCAAACCCCACTTTCTTGGTGTTTTTCCAAGTTAGAGGATGTCTTTTGGAAACCAGCTCTTTCCCTCTACTGTGGGGATTCCAGGTATTAAACTCCAGTCTGACTATATGTTTAGCATCTTCAAGTTCCCCAAATTTCTCTGCTTAGGAGAAGGTTTGGCCAAGACCTTCCTGGGAGGTGGACTGGCTTGTGACAAACATCTTCATCTGAGGGCTGCAGAGATTGCTCCGGGGTTAAGAGCAGTAGCTTCTCTCCTAGAGGACCCAGGTTCAACTCCCAGCACCCACATGATGGCTTGCAAACACACCCGTAACTCCAGTTCCAGAGGACCCGACTCCCTTGTCTGGCCTCCATGGATCCTGCAGACATACAATGTACAGATATACAGGCAAAACACTCCTACATATAAATAAAAATAAATAAATCTTTATAACAAAACAAAAACATCTTGCCAGGCGGTGGTGGCGCACGCCTTTAATCCCAGCACTTGGGAGGCAGAGGCAGGCGGATTTCTGAGTTCAAGGCCAGCCTGGTCTACAGAGTGAGTTCCAGGACAGCCAGAACTACACAGAGAAACCCTGTCTCGAAAAACAAAAAAACAAAAAACAAAACAAACAAACAAACAAAAAAATCTTCATTTATTCTATAAGGCTCCATCCAGCCCCTACTTGTGGTAGACACTGTCTGGGGCACCTGGCAAAGCGTTAGATTGGGAACAGCAAACGCCTACAACAACAGAAACCACCTCCCCAGGGCTTCTCTCCAGCTTGTAGCAGTGTGTCTGCAGCCTGTCATGTCTGTGCCAAAGAAAATACATCTGGCAAGCAGGACATAGGGACTATTGCCTTTAAGTCCAGCACTTGGGAGGCAGAGGCAGTCAGATATCTGAGTTCGAGGCCAGCCTAGTCTGTAATGTGAGTTCCAGGACAGCCAGGGCTACACAAAGAAACTCTGTCTCAGAAAACAAAAACAAATAAACAAACTACAGGAAGGAGAGACAGACAGACAGACAGACAGACAGACAGACAGACAGACAGAGTGTGGGGATAAAGCAAGCAAAACCACTGGTTCAAGAAGGCATTTTTTTGTTGTTGTTGTTTTTTTTTTTTTTTTTTTTTGAGACAGGGTTTCTCTGTGTAGTCCTGGCTGTCCTGGAACTCACTCTGTAGACCAGACTGGCCTTGAACTCAGAAATCCACCTGCCCCTGCCTCCCAAGTGCTGGGATTAAAGGCGTGCGCCACCACTGCCCAGCCCAAGAAGGCACTTTTTAAAATGACTTGTTTATTCACGTATTTTAGGTATATGAGTGCTGTGACTTCATGTCCACCAGAAGAGGGCCTGAGATCATATAGATCTCACTGTGGTTGTAAGCCACCATGTGGTTGCTGGGCATTGGACTCAGGACCTCTAGAAGAGCAGCCAAGTTCTCTTAACCACTGTACCTTCTGTCCAGCCCCAGGAGAGCATTTTTGTTTTTTTATCAGCGCAATGCCTTGTGGGAAGATCATCAGGTGAAGACTCAGGACAGAAGGAGAGAAAGCCCAAAGAGGCGTCTTCTAGACTAACTCATAAGCAGCAAACAGTGAAGATGTAGGCACCCCCTTGAGGAACATGTTCATGTCAACCTGTCAAGGAGGGTTTTTTTTTTAAGATTTATTTATTTGTTATATATGAATACACTGTAGCTGTCTTCAGACACACAGAAGAGGGCATCAGATCTCATTACAGACGGTTGTGAGCCACCATGTGGTTGCTGGGATTTGAACTCAGGACCTCTGGAAGTGCAGTCAGTGCTCTTAACCACTGAGCCATCTCTCCAGCCCATCAAGGAGGTTTTAGGTCAACATAGTATTGAAAACCTAAGATCACAGATCGACTGTGGCTTGCCCACCTTTTTAAAAGAAAAACAACTGCAGAGTCAGAGAGAGCTGTCCAGACCGGCCCAGAGTCACCTATCAAAGACTCAGTGAAAGGGTTTTGCCCTTCGTCTCCAAGCCACAGGGAGACCCGTGTGCCCCTTGCCTTTGTGTGCAATTTAACTATCAGAAAACTGGAGAGACACTGGAGAAAAGGAGAGGCTGAATTTTGACAATTGCTTCACCAGCCCCTTTTCTGTTTCCGACAAGGTTCCAGGCTGTGGCTCAGTGCTTGCCTTAAAGTCACCGGTGAGGCCTGGGCAGTGGGGCTGTTAGAAGAAACACAGATTACAAAAGAAGAATGCATCATTTGCATATTTATGTGTACGATGTTGACTGGCTTATTCTTGTGCAGGTCTGATACCATGACTACCAGTCAAGTAGCCATGACTGCTTTGCCATCAGAATTGTGGCCAATCTCTCACATATAGAAGTTTTCATTCCTCTCTGACCTCTGACCTTTGGTATTTGCAGGATTTCTGTTCTCTCTCCCGAGGTTCCCAAGCCTTGAGGGGTGTGTCTGTGTGTGTGTATTTGTGTGTTTGTGTATGTGTTTGTGTATGTCTGTGTTTGTGTGTTTGTGTCTGTGTGTGTTTGTGTGTCTCTGTGTGTGTGCTTGTATGTGTGTTTGTGTGTGTGTTTGTGTGTGTCTGTGTGTGTTTATGTGTGTGTCTGTGTGTGTTTGTGTGTATGTGTGTGTGTGTCTGTGTGTGTTTGTGTGTTTCTCTGTGTTTCTGTGTGTGTCTATGTGTTTGTGTGTATGTCTGTGTGTGTTTGTGTGTGTTTGATAGATGTCCCACTTGTGACTTAACTCTCCGATGACCCTTAATCTCTGCACTCTGATGAGTTGTGAGTCCCATGCTCACACTCATCCACTGCACAGAGACACTTCCCTGAGGAAGCCTGAGAGCGCACTAAGTTACAGGTAGAGCGAGGCAACTGTAGGGCAGTGGTTCTCAACCATCCCAGTGCCAGGACTCTTTAATATGGTCCCCTCATGTTGTGGTCTAAATTTATTTTTGTTGCTACTTTATAACTGTAATTTTGCCACTGTTACGACTCATAATATAAACATCTGGTATGTAAGATATTTGATATGCAACCCCTGTAATAGGATTGTTTGACCCCCCCCATGGGGTCTAGACCCACAGGTTGAGAACCACTGGTTTAGAGAGTTGTTTGATATTATATCTCTTTAGCGGAATCTCAGTATCAGGTTCACTCCTGGGCCTGTGGACTCCCCAACTATGGGCTTTCGGACAGATTTGCAGCACCAAGAATGAGTTTCCTCCTGTGAACAAACCTTAAATCCAGTCGCAAACGAGTTGCTTTCCGCAATAACATGCATACCACCATTGTGCCCATGGGTATATCTTGCCTTGCTAGTCAGCATCGTCGCCCACAGGGAGCACAGCTATGCAAAATTGTTCATAACGTTTTCCCCAGCAGCCTACATAGAACTTTCCAGGAACCCTCCGCCCCACCATACCTGACTGGTCGCCTCTGGTGCTTAACCCACGTTTTCAGTTGCACTCACAATTTTCTGATTTTTGTTCCGTCTCTTGGGGAGTCTTGGGGACTTCCTCAAGTTTCTTGACCCCATCAGTCCCAGATGCAGCTGGGACCAGAAACAAGTGAGGAAATCCAAGGCTGGGTCTGGGCTCCTAATCTTCCCGGACATCCCAGTCCAAACCAGAGATGACAAGGAATTGGGTCTCCAGCAGGATGGAGGTGCCAAGTGAGAGGGGTCGCAAGGGGCGGAGCTGCAGGGATGAGGTCAGGGCACCCAAACTTCTGGGCATCAACAGCTGCAGGGAGACACTGGTGCCCAGGAAGGGCTCCAGACTATGTGGCAGTGGGACCCAGAGTTTCGAGGACACATGCGGGTCAGAACTGTGAAGACAGGACTGGCCCTACCATGCCAAAGGTCCCAAGGGTCTGAAGGAGCAGGAGAGTGGTCTTCTGAGCAGTGCAGTATTTCTTCCTCTTTTCCTCTGTCCTCCCAGAATTTGCCATGTTTCCTTTTCTTTAATGATTGATTGATTGATTATTGATTGATTTTCTGTACATTGATGTTTTGCTTGCATGCATGTCTGTGTGAGGGTGCCGGATCCCCTGGAACTGAAATCATAGGCACTTGAAGCTGCCACATGGGTGCTGAGAATTGAACCCAGGTCCCTTGAAAGAACAGCCAGTGCTCTTAACCACTGAGCCATCTCTCCAGCCCCCCCCCTTTTTTTTTTTTTATTAAACTTGAGCTGAGTGGTGGTGGCATACACCTTCAATGCCAGCTCTCGGGAGGCAGAGGCAGGCAAATCTCTGTGAGTTCAGGGCCAGCCTGGTCTATAGAGAGAGTATTCCAGGACATCCAGGGCTACACAAAAGAAACTCTGTCTCGAAAAACAACAACAATTTTTTTTTTTTTCGTTTTGAGACAGGGTTTCTCTGTATAGCCCTGGCTGTCCTGGAACTCACTCTGTAGACCAGGCTGGCCTTGAACTCAGAAATCCGCCTGCCTCTGCCTCCCAAGTGCTGGGATTAAAGGCGTGTGCCACCACCACCTGGCAACAAGAAAATTTAAACTTGGTTTATTATTGTTGTTGCTTGTGTCTATATGTGTGTGTGTATGTTTGTAGGCATGTGTTTGCCATGCTGTGTGTGTGTGTATGTTTGTGGGCATGTGTTTGCCACCACTGTGTGTGTATGTTTGTGGACATGTGTTTGCCATGCTGCGTGTGTGTGTGTGTGTGTGTGTGTGTGTGGGCATGTGTTTGCTACACTGTGTGTATGTGTGTGTGTATGTTTGCCACACTGTGTGTGCACAGAGGTCAGAGGACAATTCTATGGAGTCAGTTCTCTCCTACCACCTTCGTGTGGGTTCTGGGGATTTAACTCAGGTCACCAGGCCCGAGCTATCTTCTGACCTCCACACATGCTTGGTGGCATTCCAGTACCCAGACTTACACACACACACCCCAAAGCAAACAAATGTAATAAAAAATTTTTTAATTAACTCAAAATATATAAGGGAACTAAACAGAAAATACAAAGCTAGAACATCGCTAGAAGATGACGTAACTATATTGATAGTGAACGTAAATGGGTTTCCGACATGTTGGGGACAGATTAGAGGTGGCGGCAGGCCACGCCTTTAATCCCAGCACTGGGGAGGCAGAAGCAGGTGGCTCCCTGTGCGTCTGAAGCCAGACTGATCTACATAGAAAATCCAGGCCAACAGAGGGTGCACAAAGAGACCCTGTCTCAACACCAGCAACGAAATCAAACCATCTCGGTAGCAGGGACAAGTGGTGTGGCTCAGTTGTTAGTGTCTTCTTAGCATGCAGAAAACCCTGGGCTCTGTTCCCAGTGCAGCATAAACTATGTCGGTCGGCACGCATCTGTAATCTCGGCACTGGAAAGGTGGAGGCACGAGAATCGGGAGTTCAAGATCGCCCTTGGGTACGTAACAAAGCCAGCCTGGGCTACCTGAGATGCCATCACATAAAAGCAAACCAAACAAAAGGAAATGTAAAAAACTCTTCACTCTAAGAATGACACTGCTTTGTTCGGAGACAGGGTCTCTCTGTGTAGCCCTAGCTATCCTGGAACTCACTATATAGACCAGGCTGGCCTCCAACTCACAGAGATCCAGTTGCTTGTGTCTCCTGAATGCTGGAATTAAAGATGTGCACTACCACATCCTGTGAGAAAGGTAGTTAAGACAGTGAAAAGCATGAGAAACACAAGGTTTCAGGAAACCACTGGAGACAGCGTCCGTGCTAACCAATAGTTACTAACTGAATCTGTTGAGGCTGGGACATGGATGTGTGTAACACACACTCCCCTGGCCTCTCCACATTTTTCACAAGTTTGGGGCCTCCACAGGCTGGCTTTTGGCTTTTACAGGGTGCAGCCGAGTCATAGCACCAGGGACAGAGGGTATCCGGGTCTCCTCACAGCACCCCAAATAATCTGTTCCTCCCCTCCCTCTCCCCCAAAGCTGACATGACCCTGTTCCCATTCTGGTGGACCTACAAGCGTCCTGCCCAGCCCCATGCTGGCCCCAGGGCCTTGACTTCACCCCTATGATTTTCTTCTACTAGTGAACCCTTTTGAAATGTTATCCCTTTCCAACCCATCTCCAATTATCCTAAATTGATCGGGCCATCTGTTTCCTGCTGGGTCCTAACTTATACACTATAATTAAAGATGTGAGGGAATGCAAACGAGAGGTAATGAGGAGACGTAAAAGGCAGGCTACCAAACGGTATACAGCAAGCATCCAATCTGGGAGACATTGCTCACAGACAGGGAAAAAAAAAAGAAATAGTTACAAATTGTCAAAAATAGATTCACCTCCCTGAGGTGTCAATCTAAGACTGCAGCTGTCCAGGTTGGAGGCTTTTGTGTGGATGAAATACTTAGGAACCAATGTTGATACCGGAGCACACACCCACAAGTAAACACAGCGGGACTCCCTGTGCTCTGAAAAGACTCCCACAGGTGAGATGAAGCGAGAGAGGAGAGAGTCAATGGTGCAGGTGGGGGTGCTCCTCCCCAACTATTTTAGACTTTTCTGTGTTTATTAAGCTTTATCCAATGAATACAAGTTGCTAATTTTATCAGGAAAAGAAGTAGTAGCTTTAATGTTTAGAGTAAAACAGAGGGCTGGGCAGATGGCTCAGTGGTTAAGAGCACTGACTGCTCTGCCAGAGGTCCTGAGTTCAAATCCCAGCACCCACATGGTGGCTCACAACCATCTATAGTGAGATCTGGTGCCCTCTTCTGTCATAAAATAAACAAACAAAAATTAAGTGAAAACAAATCTTAAAAATGTTTAAAAAACAAAGTGAACTGGGCGGTGGTGGCGCACGCCTTTAATCCCAGCACTTGGGAGGCAGAGGCAGGCGGATTTCTGAGTTCGAGGCCAGCCTGGTCTACAGAGTGAGTTCCAGGACAGCCAGGGCTACACAGAGAAACCCTGTCTCGAAAAACCAAAAAAAAGAAAGAAAGAAAGAAAGAAAAAAAAGAAAAAAAGAAGAAGTGAAACAGACAGCGAGAGAAAAGGAGGCAAAAGGAAGGTCTATAGAGAGAGAAACAACTGAATGAAATAGAAAGCGACAGAAATAAAGGTTTGGGGCTGTAGTAACATTAGAAAAAAAATAGACTTTCTTTATTCAGAGATGGAGATGGAACTCAGGGCATTGTATCTGTTAGGAAAACCCTGTTTTCTTCAGCTGCTTCCTCATCCCCTCAAGACGGATTACAAGTGCTCTACCACTGAGCCACGCCCCCAGACCCTCACTGGGGGATTCTAGGCAGGGGCTCTACCACTGAGCCACGCCCCCAGCCCCTCACTGGGGGATTCTAGGCAGGGGCTCTACCACTGAGCCACGCCCCCAGCCCCTCACTGGGGGATTCTAGGCAGGGGCTTTGCCACTGAGCCACAAAGCAGCACCTGGCATATAGAGAAAGCTGCTGGGGAGGGGAGGAATTTCCACCTGTAGGACTGGTTAAGGTGAGACCTCGCTTTTGGAAGGTTTCTAATGATGAAAAGATATGATTTCCATTCATCTAGTACGTAGAGCTTGCTGGAAAGTGACTTCCATAGGACTGATTATGGTTATGATAAGGGAAAGGACACAAGGTAAGGCAACGCCTGTGACAGACGCGGGGGAGGAAAAGCAGATTTGGTATCTGATAGTTGGGTAGCTGCTACCATTCTGGCATGAGGTTACTGGTTAGTGATGTTCTCACAAGCTGGGATCACACAGGGCCTGGAGCCAGAGACTATAATCTGAAAAAAAGTACTCCAGTTGGAGAAGCCTGGCTGTAAACTGTTTCTCACCCGGGCCCACTACAGACCATCCGGGCACCATTGTCCACTGTGGGCATCACTCTGCGCACCATCCAGGGGACAGTGGAAGATGGGAGTCCACACACGGAGTGCACACTGTAGGGGAGGAGACGAGATGTTGGGTGAGTGGAAGCTGCTGGGTCCAGGCAGTCTCTGCCCCATGTGATCATCACCGGACCATCTATGGATCCTGAATCTTAGCCAGCTTGAAGGTGTCTCTAGGGGAAGAGGGCTGACCGGCTGGGGCTTTGATGTCTCTGATGCCATGGCCTCCTGTAGGATCAGAGATGGAACCAAATCGTTGTGGCGGTTGGGATGTGTGTTCCCATCCAATTCTCATTGAGCAGAAATGGATCTCATCAGGGTGACGCTTGGCGATAGCACCTCCCCCACTACCGGTAGCTGGACCCTAGGGTTCTGGTGAGCACGCCTAGCCCCAAAGTTTGTTAGCATATTAGATGGCTCCATAAAAGAATTCAGCGCTTGAGAATGGCATTTCCACCCAGAAGCAAAGAACTGAATTTTTGATAAAAGGTTTCTAAGTGAAGGTAATTGTATGCCTGGCTTTCCAATTACGAAGAGAATCGAATCCTAGCATTCGGGAGCTGGGAGCAAGAGGTTTATGAATTTGAATTCAGCCTGGGCTACAAAAGGTAGCATGGAGTACTCACGTAGATACATGTCATTTCAAAACCAGAAAATACCCGTGAAATTGAACACGTGTAAGTGTCTCAAGAAATGGAAAAACCAGGGCTGAAGAGATGGTCTGGGAGCTAGGAGAACTAACTGGGTTTGGTTCCAAGCACCCACATGGTGCTTACAACCATCTATAACTTCAAATTCAGGTGACCTATGCCATCTTCTGTCTTCTTTGGGCATTAAGCAAGCAGTGTACATATATACATGCAGGAGAAACACTGACACACAAAAATAAAATAAATCTTTTTTTTTAAGCTTCATGAGAAATGGTATCACTTATCTTTCCAGGATTCTATTCTGTCACCTTGGACAAGGTCAGCCTCCAACTTCGGGGATAAATTCTATTGAATGAATGAAGGCTCTTATCACACACACTGTCACTGAGATTCTTGGCTACATCCATTCCAGAGCCAATTGTCCTAGGCATGGTGATACAAGTTCATAATTCTAGCAGTGGGAGGCAGAGGCAGGAAGGACCAGGAGCTCAGGGACATCCTCAGCTACACAAAGAACCCCAGGCCAGCCTGAGCTACATAGAACTTGTTCTTCTCTCCCCCCCTCAAAACGAGGATGAAGAGAAGAATGAATGAAGGAGAAAAACTGCTCTGAACTTCAGCAGGAAACTGCAGGTCTGGCAAAACACATTCAGTGAAAACCTGTAAGAGCCAATGACTGTTGTAGAGCCGGGGTTAGACCCAACACCAGCCAATAAGACTGTTGCCTACCATGACTGAAGCCCTGGGTTCAATCCCCAGAGCTGTATAAACTGGGCATGGAGGAGCACCTCTGTAGTGACAGTGTTCGATGTTGAGGCAAACTGATCAGAAGTTTGAAGTCATCTACATGTTGATTTGAAGTCTAGCCTGAATGAATGCACAAGACCCTGTTTCAAAACAAAACAAATAAAACGAAACAAAAGAATTGGTCAGCATTTTTTTTTAATGCCAGTAATGAACTTACCGAGAAAGAATTAGGAAAAAATAGTCCATTCACGATTGTTTCAATGAAGTAAATAGTGGGAGAGATAAGAAAAGGGGAGAATAAACAGAGTGGGTTACATCCATGTATGGAATTGTCACTAAATCTACCAACAAAAAAAATATACACATCAAAATAGGTACACAGAGGAATAAATCTGAGTGGGGAGGTGAAGACATCTACAATGAAAACATAGAGACTAGTAAAAAAAGAAACTGATGGTGACACAAGGTGGTAGAGACATCTCTTCTGGGCTCCTGAACTCACGGAATCAACACCAGGAAAATGATCTTCTTACCACAAGTAATCTGATAATGAAAACCCCATCAGGGCAGGGCAGTGGTGGCGCACGCCTTTAATCCCAGCACTTGGGAGGCAGAGGCAGGTGGATTTCTGAGTTCGAGGCCAGCCTGGTCTACAGAGTGAGTTTCAAGAAAGGGTTCTGATAATGAAAACCCCACCAGAATTCCAGTAATAACGCTGAATGTGGTGACACACGCCTTTAATCCAAGCAGTGGGGAAGCAAGGCCATCCTGGTCTACAGTGTGAGTTCCAGAGCAGACAGGACTACACAGGGAAATCCTGTCTCAAAACATCAACCTCTCTGCAAAAGAAAACCAATGGCAAGTGCTGGTGAGGGCTGGAGGGATGAGGAAACTTTCTTTATTGACCATATGTAGTGCTGAGGAGAGCAAACTGGTGCAGCCACTAAAGAATCCAGCATAGAGGTTTCTTAAAAAAAAAAAAAACCAAAGCAAAACAAACAAACAAACAAAAAACCCAGAAAGTATAACCATAGGACCCAGCTGCACCATACCTGGGTAAATCGAGAAGGCCCCTAAGCCCCACCACAGAGATATTTGCACTCCCACGGTCTTAGCTGCTCTTCTCACAAAAACCACATAAGGAAACCGTCCGAGCTGCCCGCCAGCAGACAAACAGGTGATGAGAGCGTGGGAAGTATATGCAGCAGGATTTCATTCAGCCACTTAGGAAAACAAAAACAAAAACAAAACAAAACAAAAAACCGAAACTCCAAAAAGTTCTGGGAAACGGACAGACAGGATATTATCTTAGTAAGAGAAGTAACCTAGACTGAAAGAGACAGGCAAGCCACATTCCCTCGCCCCGGGACCTACTATAGATCATGAAACTAGAAAGGGGACCTTGAGGGGAAAGTCAAGTTTTGTGGGAGGAAGGGGGAGGCAGAAGAGAACACAACTGACGTGAGATTGGAAAGGTAGGGGTAGACGGGTCCAGGAATAGGGTAGACAGACAATCCAGGGAGAGCAGCAACACATACACTCCATGAGGTGACATCAGGGAGCCCAAAGCTTTGATGGTCTGAAAGGAATTAAAGAGTTCATCAGGGTGACTTTGGCACCTGCACACTTCCTTTCCCACAGGACATGGGGTCTTAGGTTTCTTCTCTGAGCCTCTCCGGCCTACCAGCAACCCTGGGTCCCCAACCCTCCCGTAGGCAGCTCTTGTGGGGATCTGTCCCACAGCCTGAGTGGGACACTAAGAAGAAGACAGGACATTTGCACCCGAAGCTGCCCCAGCCTGGAGCTTCCTGTGGGAAGCCTCCTGACGAACCTTGCCCAGGTGAACTCTGTCATTTTCTCTTTCCCTTCAGTGTCTCACCTGCTCTCGCCACGCCCTGCTCTGGGCTTCCCCAGCCTGGGCTCCCCTAGTGGCAGGTGTCAACCTGCTACCTTATTTTCACTTTTCCTACATCAGCTGGGGCTGCCCATCAGGCCAGGTTAAAAGGATGGAGCGCGGATGGCAGTGCACTCCAGACACAACTGGAAGCTCAACGCCTCAGTCTCCACACAGCAACAGGCTGAGAGCCACAGGGGAGGACCCAGACCAGAGACACCGAGCAAGACCCAGGGACAGCCTCCAGAGAGACCTGAGTCCCCATCTCCTCACAGACTCCGCAGAGCAACATGAAGCCAGGTGAGTCCCGAGAGTGGTGTGTGGGTGTGTCCCCAGAGCCCGCTTGCTACATACACATCTCACTCTGTCCCTCTGTGACACAGAAACAGCCAGGGGCCACATGGTCCTCCTCCTGCTGCTGCTGCTGCTGGCCGCGGTGCTGACAAGAACCCAAGCTGGCCCTGTCCCCAGGGCCACCAGGCTCCCAATGGAAGCAAAGGACTGCCACATTGCTCAGTTCAAGTCTCTGTCCCCACAAGAGCTGCAGGCCTTCAGAAAGGCCAAGGATGCCATTGTGAGTCTCCCTCTGCCCTCCTGTGTGGGCTAGCCTCCTCCACCCGACTCTTTCTGGGTTTCATCCCTTAAGCTAACTGGGATGAAAGTCTCCACACTTTCTGCAGTAGGCTGACTTCAACTCCTGCTTGAGAGGGCTATCTCAGCCCTTGGGCTGAAGTCATCCCTGATGCAGTGAGCTAGCCTCCACCCTTCCTTGGCTGGGGACAGGGAACCCACACGTTCTGTAATATTCTCAGCCCCACCCTTCCTACAGGAGGCTAATTTCCACTCTTCCTTCTGAGAGCTAACC
>NW_021620297.1:686523-700950 GCF_004785775.1 Grammomys surdaster
TACCTTAAATTCCACTTTCTCCTGTTGCCCCTCTGGGATGCTGGGCTGGCAGGTATAACCACTGAGCCAGGGTCTCACAACAGCCAACCATGCTTCACTACAGACACCATGGTGAATGAGATCCCCTGTGCTTTGTGATCTTCTCTTCTGGAACCTGTGTGAGGACAAAGTGTGCTTCCCAGAGTGGTGCCTCAGGGTTCCATTCCCTAGGACTGTGTTTCTTGATGACACACAGTCTCCTGAACCTCAGGCTGGCTTCAAACTCACTGTGTCACTGTGGATGCTCTGCACTCCTGATCTACCTCCCCTACCCCTCTCTGTTGCTGGGACGGCAGGCGTGTGCCACCACATCTGTCTCCATACTGTGCTGGAGATTGAACCCAAGGCTTCATGTGTGCTAGGCAAGAATGGCCCCTCAGTCACGTCCTCAGCCCCACCTATCATAAGCTTTATCCAAAGATGTCTACAGCATGTGTTATCAGCCAACCTGACCCTTAGTACAGGCAGGCGTGTCTGACCTCCCAGAGAGACCGGATCTTTGAGACAGGATGTACATTTGTCTGCTGTGGGGTGTGATAGTTCATGGCTGCAACCCCTGCCCTCAGGAGGTAGAGACAGGATGTTCAGCTCAAGGTCATTCTTGTCTACTTGTTGAGTTCTGGGCCAGCCTGGGCTACATGAGACCCTGTCCTCTGCCCGAAGTGCTTATGTACTGTCTACAAAGTGGTACTTAAAGCACTGCTCACATCAGCAATGGTTATGTCTGAAAGTGTCTTCTATGATGCCAGCATCCTAGACACATCTTGTCTCCCAAATGCTCTCCTGTGTCCCTCTGTCCAGAGGCAGAGGCAGGCTCTTTGGATTTGAAGTAGCCTAATCTACATAGCTAGTTCTGGAGAATAAAAGTCAAGCCTCCGAGCCTGAGGATTTCAATCCTGGGCATCTGTCTTCTGATCCCCTGGGGTAAGTATGCAGAACCTCATCACACAGAGACCCTATGGCAGCCTTTCAAAGCCCCCACACCCTCCCCAGTGCCAGCCAGGGCACACAGGACAAGGGAACATGGTCTTTATCAGGTGCAGAGATCAAAGCATTTTCCCTGTGGTGCACTAATTCCTTTCTTTCTCCTCTGCGTGTTGAGAACTGTCATTGACTAGCTCCAATACCATCTGTAACTGAGGAACAGAAAGGAATTGGTTAGAGAGGCCTGGCAGGAGGTGGCAAGACATGAGCGTGGCCGTGAGGGCTCCAGGGAACAGGCAGGGTAGCTTCCGACACTCTGTCTTGTGGCACTCTGTCCTGGGGACCGCATTGTGACAGGTGTGTGGTGTTGGGTGTGGTCTCCAGGCGCTCCTATCCCTGATCACCTGGAATGTATTACTCCAAGTGTCTGTTCTGAATGTCTGCACACTGGGCTGTGGCCCAGGGTCAGGTGCCAGTGCAGGCATACTGTATTTCTAAGGATGACAGAATAGGACCTCATAGTATTCATCCTTTGTAACTTGTTTGTTTCACTTATATTGTCCTCAAGGTTCACCCACAGTGTAGAAATCTCAGGCTAGCCTTTCTTTTCAAGGTCATATAACATTGCATCGTACATGGAGTCCTTAGGACCCTGTGGTGGTGCTGATGCATTCGTCCGTGGCTGGAAGTTTGGAGTGGTTAAGCCATTAAGTTCATGGCAGTCTGTTGCGGCAACCAATGTAGCCAGAGCTGCTACATTTAGGTGGTTGATCACTGAGCCATTGCCACAGCCAGCGGTGATGAAGATGGACTAAGCAACAGTGTACAGATGTGGGTGGGGTTGGGGGACAGCAGTAAAAGAAATCAGGCCGGGAGCAGTTCCTGCCAGAGCCATTGGGATTCAGAAGTGGCATGCCCTGGTCCTTATCAATACTGAGAACACAGATTCTGAAGAGTGCTCCTGGCAGGCTCAGCAGAAAGCAGGACTATTCTCCCCTCTCTCCTGTTCTTGTTTCCCCAGAACCCAACTGAATGGCATAGTGAAGGCAGACAGAGGCCCGATTCCAGACATGGAGCAGAAGAGAAGTTAGGAGAGAAGAGAGAGACACTTGGAGGCAGAGGCAGAAAAATCTGAAGGATTAGGTCAACCTCACCCATGTAGTGAGTCTCAGGCTAGCCTAGAATACATAAGACCAGGCTAGCCTAGGATACACAAGACCAGGGAGGAAGGAAGGGCGGAGGAAAAGAAGGGGAGAGAGAAAGAAAGGGAGGGAAAGGGATCTGTTGGGAAACCCTGCTAATGAAGGTCACAGTCTACCATGTCCAGAGAGCTCCTCTGAGCTCTGTACAAAATGGAGGCCTCCCTTTTTGCAACAGGGCTTCCCTTTCTCTGATCTTGTCTAATGAGCCCAGCCCCCACACCCTCTACCTGGGGAAGATCGAGCAGTCCTTGGCAGACCTACAAGTTCAACTTCCTTTTTGCCAATAAGAACCAGCCCAGCAAGTAACTGGGATTCCTGGAATGCGTCTCCACACAAATGAGGCACTCATAGCTCTTTAAATTCCAGCTGATGGTTTACATTCACCCCGAAATCTCCTTTCCACTCTCCAAGGTTCATATATAGCCTTCGATCACCCCAAATAGAGTGTATGCATACAAGCCCACCCTGAATAAAGTGTATGTACATACATTGTTTAAGAGAGATGTTTTATTAAAATCCTCAGAGAAGGCTTTCTATTCTCCACCTCCACCCCCACCCTCACCTCAGCACCCACTCTCAGCCAGACCAGGTTCCTGCAGACCCCACTTGTTCAGAGCTCTGCTTCATCCTTCCAGCCCAGTATGCGGGGGCGCCCAGACACACCGAGGGAGGAAGTGGGGCATGCTGACCCAGCTGACACAGCTGACAAGCATACCACAGAAAACCAGTTTAGTGTGTCTTGTTTTCTTTCTTTCTTTCTTTCTTTCTTTCTTTCTTTCTTTCTTTCTTTCTTCCTTTCTTTCTTTTTGTTGTTGTTTTTCTGTTTTTTGTTTGTTTGATTGTTTGTTTGTTTTTCGAGACAGGGTTTCTCTGTATAGCTCTGGCTGTCCTGGAACTCACTCTGTAGACCAGGCTGGCCTCGAACTCAGAAATCCGCCTGCCTCTGTCTCCCAAGTGCTGGGATTAAAGGCATGCGCCACCACCGCCTGGCATGTCTTGTTTTCTTGAGACATAGCCTATGTCACCCAGGATAGCTGTGAACTGAAGATCAGTTAGCCTCAGGCTCCCAAGAGGCTACCAACGGTTTATAAACATATGTCACCATGCCCAGCTAGTTGATTCTTGCAAAAAGCTATCTATTCCAAGGCATCAATGGGCTTAGAGAAGTGTCAATACAGTTGACCATTCAGGTATAACAACTCCAAGAGCCCAGCTACAGATGTGAGCCTCCAGGGAGTCCCTTTCTCCCTAAGGTCAGGATGCTGGCTTCTTAATTAGGAACTAATTTTCACCAGTGTGATCAGAAAGTCCCATCAGCCAGGAAATGCCTCAGTGATGGACTGATTACCATAAAAGAATTTCCACAAGGGGGAAGAAAAAAATGGCTGATCTGCCAACTGATCTCTGGCTTTTTCCAGGCCCACCATTCACATCCTGTAGAAGAGCACCTGACTGGAGAAATTAGCATATCAGACAGAGCCTCAGTGGACAGCAGTCTAAGAATATGCTTGCTATCTTTGTGGCCTCTGGAGGTGGGAGAGTATAGCTAGTGAAGTTCAGGAACATATAAAATGGGGAATGCTCACAGTGGTCACACCAACACTCAGGAGAATGGTGAGTTCAAGTCCAGTCTGGGCTACATAATGAGTTGTGGACCAGCCTGGTATACATAGAACCAATCAATCCCCAAAATAAATACAGAAAAAAGTTAATAAATTTAAACAACATGGGAAAATTTTTGGTAAGGCACAAACTAGTACTGAAGAAAAATTATTCTGCAGTTAGCATCTATGCTCCCTGTCCGTGGTCCTGAACCCTCTGGAGCCTAAGGATGCTTACGGGAAAGATTTGAGACCAGTTTCCCCCAGGGATTCTGGACCAAAAGGGGCAATGGTGGTAGAAAAAAAAACAGAGAGGTGCATGAAAAGCTTCATGCTATGGTGTCTCTTCATATGGAGAAAGGTCTCCAGGGGACTGAAGAGGGCTAGGTGTCTGCTGAACCAAATGCTAGCGTTCTAGCCCTCAAGGAGAGGACAGGTTCAAGGGCTATATATAGGAAGGCCTTGTCTAAAAACCATGAAGAGGTCTGAAGAGAAAACTCAGTCTGGAAAGTGTTTGTCTGGCAAGCTTGAGAACCTGAGTTCAGTTCTCAGAACCCAAGTAAAAAGTTAGGTGCAATAGTACACTCTTGTAGCCCTAGCACTGGGGGAGGGGGGGCAGAAAAATGAGGTGATTAGAACTCTCTCAGCAGCCAGTGTACTCCAGTGGGAGAGCTTCAGGTTCAGTGAGAGAACCTGTCTCCCTGGCTCAAAAAAAGAAAGAAAGAAAGAAAAAAGAAGAAGAAGGGACCATTGAGATGCCACAGAGAACAGAGCCCTTACTACGCAAACCTGACAACCTGGGATCGATTCCTGGAACCAACATGGGGTGGGAGGAGAGAACCAACCCCACAAAGTCGTCCTCTGATACCC
This sequence comes from Grammomys surdaster, assembly GCF_004785775.1. Taxonomy (NCBI): domain Eukaryota; kingdom Metazoa; phylum Chordata; class Mammalia; order Rodentia; family Muridae; genus Grammomys; species Grammomys surdaster. The sequence goes on from NW_021620297.1 coordinate 691,160, forward strand.
CCCAGGTGCACACTGTGCACCGAAATCACATATGCATCTGATAATAACAAGTAAAACAACTTTTTAAAAATAATAAGATGAATAGTATTTATGAGGAATGACACCCACGGCCATTCTCTGCCCTCCCCATATACACACACACATACATACACCACATACACTCCAAACACACACACACCACACATGCACACACATATACAAATACAAACATACACATAAACACACCACACACACACACCTCCACCAAATACACATACAAACACACCACACATATACATACACACAAACAGACCACACACACACATAAACACACCACACACATGCACACATACACTCACACACCACACACACATACAGATACAAACACACCACACATATTTGCACATGCACAGACACACATACACTCACGTGCACACTCACACGGGTGAGAACATCTTATTTTGACAGTGCTGACTTCATCTTTGTAGAAATTCTACACACCATGTTGATTGGCAAGGGTCACCTGATGTTACAGCCTTGGCAGAAATGTTCTAGGGTGTCAGTATCGCCCACAGATAACCCCTTAACTTGAAAGACGGACAGAAATGTGAACTCCTGCTTGCTTTAGTGTCTGAGATAGAATCATCCAATATAGCCCAGGCTGGCCTTAGACTAATCCTTTTCCTGTCTCTACCTCCCTGTAGCGCTAATTACAGGCATGGGTCACAACACCTGGCTCAAGAATAGAGACTGTGTGTGTGTGTGTGTGTGTGTGTGTGTGTGTGTGTGTGAGAGAGAGAGAGAGAGAGAATGCACACTTATACATAAATATGCAGGTGAATGATTACCTATGCACGTGTGGAGGCCAGATGTCAACACCAGTTGTCTCTATTTTGGGGACAGGGTCTCCCACTGTTACCTGGAGTCAACCTGTCTACCTATCCCCACCCCTGCATCAGCACCTGACTTTTATGAGGATGCTGGAGATCTGAACTCAGATCCTCGAAACCTGCACAGCAAGCATGTTACCCTCTGAGCTGTCTCCCCAGCCAAGGACAGACTTTTCTAATGGAGACACCAAGCCTGCTCCAGCTTCTCCGAATCACCAATAAGAAGGCGACAGAGAGACAAGATGTTCTTTCCAGTGGGACGCCGCAGCAAGGGCACGGCACCACTTCTGAATTATTCTGGGGAGATTCATATTTACCCTGAACTTAAATCAACAAGAAGGAATCAGATGAATCCAAGGGAAATAGTCTATAGAGTAGTTACCTTGGAGTCTCCACAAATGTCAATGTCAGGAAAGAATAAAACAAAACGGAAAGGCGGTGGACCATTCTAGATCAGTGGAGAGAAGGCAATGTGACCTTGAACTTCGACTGTGATGAGCTTATTCGTGTCCTGGATTTTAAGGAATGCACATAATATAGGTAAATTGGACGTATGGTTACAGGGCAGAGGACAGTGACACACACGTGTGAAAATGTCTACAGAGCTGTGGGGCCCACACCTCTAATCCCAGAACTCAGGAGGGCAGACAGAAAGAGGAGGAACTCAAGGTCATCCTGCACTGTGCAGCGAGTTCAAACTTAGCCATGGCTACATGGTGCCCTGTTCAAAAATAAAAATAAATAAAACAAGGGGGTGGAGAGATGGATCAGTGGTTAGGAGCGCTTGCCTCTCTTGCAGAAGACCGGGTTAGCTTCCCAGCATTGACATGGAGGCTCACAAGCACATGTGGCTGCAATCCCAGAGGGTCCAATGTCCCCTTCCAACCTCCAAGGGTACTTACTAGGCAAGAGCATGTTCTGCAGATATAGAAGCAAGCAAAATATACATACATATAAAAAAAATGAAGGGTTTTTGTTTGTTTTCTTGTTTTGGTTTTTTGAGACAGGGTTTCTCTGTGTATCAGTCCTAGCTGTCCTGGAACTCGATTTGTAGACCACGCTGGCCTCGAACTCACAGAAGTAATACACATGCCTCTTCCTCCTGAGTGCTGGGATTAACAGTGTGAGCCGCCACACCTGGCGACATATAAAATAAATTTTGATTAAAAAAATTTAAACATAGGGGCTGGAGAGATGGCTCAGTGGTTAAGAGCACTGACTGCTCTTCCAGAGGTCCTGAGTTCAACTCCCAGCAACCATATGGTGGGTCACAGCCATCTGTAATGGGATCAGATGTCCTCTTCTGGTATGTCTGAAGACAGCTACAATGAACTCATATACATAAAATAAATAAAATCTTTTTAAAAAAATTAAACACACACACATATATGTGTGTGTGTGTGTGTATGTATATATATACATATATACATATATATATATATACATATACATATATATTATTCATTGTGTAATTTGTAAATTGACCCAATTCTGACATGCATGACTTGTTCCTTTCTAAGACATTTTCTTTTTAAAAATTGATTCTGTGTCTGTGCACATGTGTGTGGGGCTTCCTGTGGATTCCGGAGGCCTTGGGTTCCCTGAAGCTGGAGTTACAGGTGGTTATGAACCATGTGACATGAGTTCTGGGAACAGAACTTGGCTCCTCTGTAAGAGCAGGAAAGCCTTAATCTCCACTCCCAGCTTGCCACACTGTTTTTAGAGATAAAGACCTCAAAAAAAAAATAGCCCAGGTTGGCCTTAAACTTACCATCTAGCCAAGAATGACCTTGAACTGACTGCCCCAGCCATGCGCATGTGCGAGCATTCTACAGCTGCTCCACGGTCCAGCCTTCGGCAAACGCTCTTTTGCAACAACAACATTTGAAGTCGACTGTTTTGATCTTTTTCTTTTTAAGTTACAAAGGTTGCTGTGTGTGATATCTGGTAGAGAGGGTACACACTCCGTGGCATGAGCGGATGTCAGAGTGTCAGCTCTTACCTTCAAGGGGGGCTCTGGGGATTGAACGCAGTCCTCAGACTTGTAAAACAAGCTATCTTGTTTTATCCACTGAGCCATCTCCTGGGCACAATGGGGCTTGGTGGGGGGGTGGGGGTGGGGAGTGGGGGGTTGTCTTTTGTTTGTCTTTTTTTTTTTTTAGACAAGATTTCTCTGTGTATCTGTGTCCTGGGCACACTGTTATTAACTGCAGCCCTGTGTTGCAGACTAGAACTCTTGACGTCATCTTTCTTACTCTTTGATATTTTATATCCCTTGAACAGGACTCTCCAGTTCCCATCTCCAGCCCAGACCCTGATAACCACCATGATATTCTCAGCTTCTGTGAATCTAATACAATATATTTTTTAAGGAATAAAACTATGATAATCTGGGTAGTGGTGGCTCACACCTTTAATCCCAGCACATGGGAGGCAGAGGCAGATGGATCTCTGAGTTGGAAGCCAACCTGGTCTACAAAGTTGAGTTCCAAGACAGCCATAGATAGACAGGAAATTCCTATCTTGAAGAACAAACAACAAAACAAATGACTATTATTAGTCTAAGTGGGCAAATCTTCAGAGGGTACATGTTAGACATGTTATTGGAATTAACTATGTTTTAACTATTCTGAGCAGGGTGGTTCATATACCAGCATGTTCTTGGTAGAGAAATATCAAGTATTCAGGCCTGAAACATTTCAGTTCTGTGACTTACTCTCAAGTAGGTTGAAGGAGGTACTATGGTTATGAATTCCACAAAAGGTGACGGAGGTGTCCGTTGTCCCACGATTGGAGTTCCGTGACAAGAGTGATAATTTTCTAAGTAAATAATTGGGAAAGCATTGACTGCATTTTTCTATTAAGACATCTACCACACTTTGAACAACGGAGAAGAGTGTTTTCTATTGCTCTGCATCAGCCAGGGCTACCGTCATTCAACAGTTATTGAAAACTGATTGTATGCAGGCATTGTTCCAGGTGCTAGGTGAACAGAGCACACATGAACTCTTGTACTCACAGGATTCTCCCACATTCTAGTGCAAAATGTTCTGCAACCTGGCACTTCTGGTGTCCATATCTGTGTCCTCACCACCAGGGTGCAAGTGGGTAGCGGAGACTGCTAGACTGCATCTATCTCTACATATTCCTTAGTAATAGTGGTCTCATTCAAGTACAGTGTGTATTATATGGCACTTTTCCTGGAGAGATTTAACACAGATGTCTATTCACCCCAAGGAAAGAACTGATGACAGACCAAATGATACCATAGAAGACAAACTTGGTAAGCCAGTAAGTTTGCTGGAATGTTTCAAGTAAGAGGAATGCCTGGCTAGAAGTTATTACTAGACTCTCTTGCAGCTAGGATAGCTTTCTAAATAGGTATATCTGTTGCTGTGACGGAACATCATGACCAAAAACAACTTGGAGAGGAAAGAATTTATTTCAACATGTAACTCTCAGGTCATACTTCATCACTGAGGAAAGTCAAGGCAGGAACTCATGGCAGGCCCCTGGAAGCAGACACTGAAGTAGAGGCCATGGAGGAATGCTGCTTACTGGCTTGCTCCTCGTGGCTTGCTCTGCCTGCTTTCTTATGCACCCCAGGATAATCTGTCTATGAATGGCATCACTCACAAGGGGCTGGGACCTTCCATGTCAGACGCTCATTAAGGAAGTGCCTCCACAGACTTGTCTAAAGCCTGACCTTATGGAGGCATTTTCTCAGTTGAAGTTTCTCTTTGCAGACAACTCTGGCTTGTGTCAAGGTGGCAAAAAAAGGACTACAAACAGAATAGCCAAGAGCTCCCCATTCCCAAATACTCAAGGCATGGGGTGGATGTTGTGGAAGATGTCCTCGGAGTATAATTACCATCACTATCTTCTCCTCAGAGCATTTGTGACTACAAGAGACCCACTAAGATGCGGTCTGTCGATGTTCTTACGTACAAGTGGTGGTGGAGGGTCATCAGACTCTCATCTGAGATCCATTACCTCTGTACCATCTACATGTGGAGTTGATTCTTAAATGGGTCTTCCAGACTCTATATACTCAACTCCATTCTGTGCTGCTGTGAGGACCCTGGGTGAGAGTCAGTGTGTCTACTTTGAAGCCAGCCACACTTCAGTAAGGGATCCCTTATCTGTGGAAGCTCTGGGAGTAATCTCAATAAACCCATTGATGTGCCAAGCTAGACTTGGGTGGCATCATACTTTGATCTGTTGTCAGCCCTTCCTGTAGTGAGTAGACATTTATTTGTCCATGTCTCCTCAGGAAAACTTCACCCAATGGGTCAGACTCCAGAAATCCCAGCATTTGGGAGGCAGTGGAAGGCAGCTGTCCGTCAGGTCAGCCTGGTCTACATAATGAGCTCTGTTCAAGCCAGAGATGCATACTGAGACCCCATCTTAAAGGAAAAAAAAAGAGCCAGGACTGGTGGTGTGTGCTTGTGACCCTAAGCTCTTGTGAGAGGAGAGGCAGAGATGGGCAGATCCCTGGTTTCTGTAGCCAGACAGCCTACCTCTGACTCCCAAGTGCTGGGATTAAAGTCGTGCACCACAGGCCTGACTAACTCTAAGAATCTTCAGCCCTAATAAATTGCTGTTGTTTACACCCACCAAGCTTTAGGGCCACTTGTCACATCAGTAAACACTGCTATAGGTCACAGATACAGAACACTCCAGAGGGAATTATCCAAGGTGGAGAAGATTTGGAGAAGATTGCAGCTAAGGTGTGCAGGAATAATCCCTTGTGTACGGACGGTGTGCAAGCATCACTCGTCAATAAAAATCTGATGGCCGATAAGCTGAGGCAAGATTAGAAGGTAGCACATCTGGCAGACAGAGAGGACTCTGGGGAAGAGTCAGGCTCAGGAGAGTTGCCACTCAGACTCAGAGGAAGTTGGACATATGAAATTGAGGAGAGGTAACCAGCCATGTGACAGAACTTGGAATAGTATAAATGGGCCAATTAAGTCACGAGCTAGTCAGAGAGCAAGCCTAGCTTAGGGCCTACGTGTTTATTCATAAAACATAAGCTTCATTATAGAGCTTCTCATAAGAGTCATTATTTGGGAGCTGGGCTGCAGGTGAAAAAGCCCATGGTTACAAGCGTGCTTTGTGCTGCTGTCACAGAAGGCCTGAGGAAAAGTAACTTATAAACAACAAAAATCAAGCCTGGAGCTGTGGTTCAGTTGGCAGACTGGTTGTATAGTGGCCCTGGGTTTGCTCCTTACCAATACACACTAGCCGTATTACAGACCTATGATCTCAGCACTCGGGAATTTAACGCTGGAGGGTCAGAAGTTCAAGGTTACCCTCAGCTATGCATCAAGTTCAAAGCTAGCCTGGGATGGAGCGGGGAGGATTTGTTTCATTTCACATAGTAGTTCTGGAAGCTGAGATCTCTAAGGTCCAGATATTGACATCTGGGGGCTGGAGAAAAGGCTCAGTTGGTAATGTGCTTGATGCCTGAGCACAAGCACCTGTGTTCGGATCCCCAGAGCCCACACAAAAAGCTGGGTGTGATGACTCGTGCCTGTAACCCCATTCCTGGGGAGCAGGAGGCAGAAGGACCTCTATGGCTTGTCTGCCAGCAAGCTTTGCCAAGTCACTGAACTCTGAGTCTCAAAAGTAAGACTCAGGTCAATAGAAAAAGACATTGAATGTCTTGGGTCCCACTTACATATGCATAGACACGCATCTGTAAACACATGTGCACACGGTTGGTTGGCATTTGGTGAAGTGTTTTTTTTTTTTTTTTTTTTTTTTGCTTTGCTCTTCCATGGTGAGAAGCAGAAGGGCAAGAAAGGGGTTAACTGTGTGTCACATGGTGCTTTTCTTCTTTCTCCCTTTACTTTTTATTTTTACCTTTTTATTTTTTGTTTTTTCAAGACACTGTTCCTCTGTGTAGCACAGGCTGTCCTGGAACTTGCTCTCTAGACCAGGCTGATCTTGGAATCACAGAGATCCAGCTACCTCTGCCTCCCAGGTGCTGGGATTAAAGGAGTCCACCACCACCACCCAGCATCCTTTTGATTTTCAAGACCGGATCTTGACACACAGTCCGGGTTGGGCTCAAATTCAATCCTTTGGCTTCGGCTTCCAGAGTGCTGGGATCACAGTTCTGCACTGTTGTGTGTGACATTTTAAATACTTAGCTGAGACAACTTAAAGGAGAAAGGATTGGGGGCTAGACAGATGGCTGAGTGGTTAAGAGCATAGACTGTTCTGGAGGACCCAGGTTCAATTCCCAGCACTTGCATATCAGCTCACAACTGTCTGTAACTCCAGTTCTAGAGGATCTGACACCCTCACACAGACAGACATACAGGCAAAACACCAATACACATAAAATAAAAAGTAAATCATTAAAAACTGTTTTGAGGAGAAAGGATTTATTTTGCTCATGATTTTAGACTCTTCAGCTCATCTTGGTAGAACCAAGAAACAGAGACATAACTGCTGCACCTGCAGGCTTCCTCCCTCTCCCAACCCCCACTTTTTCACGTGCGTCAACTGCCTCTGAGGTGGTGCCACTCACATTTTATGTGAGTCTTCCCCTCCTGACCTATCCCTTCCGGAAATGTCCTACCGATGCCAGAGGGTGTGCTTGACTGATATTCTGAGTAGTTCTCAACCCAGTCTAATTAGCAATGAAGACTGCACACCCCGCACCTCTAAGCCTACTCATGAGGTATAGACCTGGACGGTCTAATTGCTTCTTAAAGTTCTCAGCTCATCACACCAGCGGCAACTGAAATTGAAGACATACGAAACCTAGTGTTCTGAAGGGCCCAGAGGAAACCCGAGGGACGGGGGGAATGAAATCAGAATATCCAAGAGTTGAGCGATCAAGTGCTGACATTCTTTACTCTGAGAAAATACCATCTCCTGAACAATGTTACTGGCTTAAATACGCAATGTCCCCCATTGGGTCACGTGTTCGGCACTAGCTCCTCAGTCAGTGGGGCTGTTTAGGGAAAATTAACTTCCGCGGAGCTTCCTTGGAGGAAGCAGTGGCTGAGGATGGGACTATGAGGTTTGTGTCTGGTCCCCACACGTCCCAGCGCGGTGTTGCCAGTCCATCTGGAGGTGAATGGCCTCCTCTCCCCCTCTGCTGCCTCTACGTCAGGGTTTCTCAACTCGTGGGTCGCGACCCCCAAAGGAGCGAGTTATAGATCAGATATTTACCTCACGGTTCATAACAGTAGCAAAATTACATTTACAAAGTAGCAACGACGTAATTTTATGGCGTGGGGTGGTCACCATAGCATGAGGAACTGTGTTAATGGGTCATAGCATTAGGAAGGTTGAGAACTGCTCTAGAGCTGAACACCCTGGCTCAAAGTCGAGAGAAGGAAGATCTATGGGACTGGCATCTATGAAACTGTGAACTAAATGAAACCCATCCGTTTTGGTTTGTTTCTGTCAAGCGTTTTTTCATAGGGAAGACAAAAATGATGAACAGCCTTGGAGAATGCACAGTGCCTCTGGACCCGCAAACGTGGGATTCAATTTCAGGATTAGCTTTTGCCAGTTATGTTAATAAGGTTTGGGTTTTTTTCTTTTCTTTTCTTTCTTCTTCCCTATGCATTATTCATTCAGGACCCAGTGCCTATTATAAAATCCTAGAAAATGCAAACCGATCTATAAAGACAGGAAGTAGACCGTGGCTTCCAGGGGAAGAGACACGGGCGGATAAAGATGTCAAGGCGCGTCAGCGATCTGTGTTAAATGTGTTCAGTCCGTTGCCGTAGATCACACCGTCCCGCTGCGGCGGCGCAGCCTCTGTGTCAGCTCAGATGGGCTACGGGGCCCAGTTATCCCGTTAACCACGCAGCCAGCGCTTCCGTGAGAGGCTTCGTAGAGGTCATTAAACTCACGATCTGGTGACTTAAGGAAAGATTAGCCTCCAGCATCTGGATGGACTTCATCCAACCAATTGAGAGGCCTTAAAGCAAAGCTGGGGTTTCCTCAGAGTAGGAAAATCAATCTGTTGCCTCCAGCATGGAGCCCGTATAAGCCAAGAGCCTTGAAATCCCCCTTCCTTTCCCTCTCCTGGGGATGGCCCCAGGGCCTTGCACATGCTAAACAAACGCTAACTCCTGAGCTACATACAAGCTCTCTTTATTTTTCACCTCTTTCATTTATTATTCATTTCATTGAGACAGGTCTCCTGTAGTCCAGGCTGGCCTTGAACTTGTTATGTAGCTGAGGATAGCTTTAAATTCCTGTACCTTCTCCCTCCACCAGCCAAGTGCTAGGGTTACAGGTGTACACCACCACGCCCAGCTGTACTTTCTGTTTGGGGGCAGAGCCTTGCTAAGTTCCCTTGCTAAGCGGGGCTGGAAGTCACTCTGTGTCCCAAGTGGGTCTTGATCCTTCAGCCTCCTGAACTGCCCACTAGGCTCCCCTGCCTTTTTCAATTTTTTTTTTCATTTATTTACTTTATTTTATTGAGTGTTCAGTGGAAGATGTGAAATGGGTTGGATCATAGGTAGAGTATTACCTGGGAGTCAAGAGGAAGTTCGTCCTCTCCTGGGGTGGTGAGGTTTCTTCTCTTGTATATGTGATTCGTGCCTTGGAAGGGAAGGCAGTCAGTCAGTCCAGACAGGCCGGTGTACAGTCCTGGGGACTTAGCAAGAAGAACCCTCCTTCTGGTTCTTACTCTGAATCTGGGCATCCTCCTCATTCCCCAGGGCAATCTGGGAACCCCAGCCCCCAGTGTTCACTCACCACCCAGCCACAGCTTCCAGAACCTTCCTTCGTTCCAGATAATAGAGCCTGGCATGGTGGCTCAAGCTCTTAAGGCCAGCACTCGGCCATGACGGTTGGTATTTAACCCCAACTCTCAGTAAGTTGGAAGCCAGCCTGGTCTTCTTCTTCTTCTTCTTCTTCTTCTTCTTCTTCTTCTTCTTCTTC